>NW_019174371.1:2166919-2189732 GCF_002260705.1 Seriola dumerili | reverse complement strand
GCCTTGCGTCTACTTGAAGACGAGATTAAACAGCAGGATTTACCCGTCAGGATTAATTAGCAGTGAGAGAGGACACACCTTCTTTAGCACCTTATCATCCAAACATGTTGATGTGTGTTATGTGTGTGTGTGTGTGTGTGTGTGTGTGTGTGTATTGTGCTGTCCAATTCCCGGCAGAGAGGCTCAGCCTGTGTGCAGCTGAACCCATGCTGCCTGCTGCACGGCAAGCGCTCCCAGTCGCACCAATAAACTCCCACGCACACAGGGAGCAGAGAGGAGAAAGAAAATGAAAACTCCTAATGAATATTACACATCAAAGACACACATGCTTAACACTTATTAAAAAAAAAAAAATTCTCTGACAGCACTACAGGGACGCATGTGCCATGCATCTCTTTATGCCAAATCAATCCAAAAGTGAACACTCTCGGTTGCGGAGATCGGCGGGTTTACAATCTTTCAACAGCCATATAACTCTGCTTTTGCCTGGGGAGACATTTCCAGCGCTTGCCTGCGATGATAACTCCTTTCAAATCAAACGCACTGGAAAGCGGCGCGTTTAAAGAGCAGCGACTATAAAGAAAAACTCACCGCACGCGTCGTCTTATAACAGCTCTCGCCCTCCTCTCCTCCTGTCTTCTCGGGATGCTTAAAGGTTAAAACACACTTTCCCGAAAAAAAAAAAAAAAAACTCCTGTTTGGGCTCACCTGTGATATTTCCCTGCTGACGCTGACAAAAGCCGCAGCTGTGGTCTCCTTTGAGCCATGGTGCGCTCCTCCCGCCGGTCCGGCCCCTTAGTCTTCTCTCTTCTTCTTCTTTTCTTCTTCCTTCTCTTTCTCTCTTTCTCTGGTCACAAATGTCCTCCCTTAGACTCTCTTCTCGCCGCCCCCTTTCTTTTTTTTTTTTACCTCCCTCCGCGCCTGCAGGATCTGCTCCGGTCGCTACGCAACAGCCTCTACTTAGCTGTTCATCGCGCCCCAGCCTCGATCTCTCTCTCTCTCTCTCTCTCTCTCTCCTCTCTCTCCCTCGTGCTAGAGTGCTGGAGTCGGAGGCGCTCTTCGGGTTTTGCCAGTGCGCACCACAGCATCGGCTCGCATCACTCAGTACCGGCTGTTGCTGCGCCCGGAGCACCTGCAGGCGCGGAGGGAGGTAAAAAAAAAAAAGAAAGGGGGCGGCGGAGAAGAGAGTCTAAGGGAGGACATTTGTGACCAGACGAAAGAGAGAAGAGAAGGAAGAAGAAAAAGAAGAAGAAGAAGAAGACTAAGGGGCCGGACCGGCGGGAGGAGCGCACCATGGCCTCAAAGGAGACCACAGCTGCGGGCTTTGTCAGCGTCAGCAGGGAAATCACAGGTGAGCCCAAACAGGAGTTTTTTTTTTTTTTTCGGGAAAGTGTGTTTTAACCTTTAAGCATCCCGAGAAGACAGGAGAAGGAGGAGGCAGAGCTGTTATAAGACGCGTGCGGTGAGTTTTTCTTTACTCGGCTGCTCTTTAAACCGCCGCTTTCCAGTGCGTTTGATTTGAAAGGAGTTATCATCGCAGGCAAGCGCTGGAAATGTCTCCCCAGGCAAAAAGCAGAGTTAATGGCTGTTGAAGATTGTAAACCCGCCGATCTCCGCAACCGAGAGTGTTCACTTTTGGATTGATTTGGCATAAAGAGATGCATGGCACATGCGTCCTGTAGTGCTGTCAGAGAATTTTTTTTTTTTTAATAAGTGTTAAGCATGTGTGTCTTTGATGTGTATATTCATTAGGAGTTTTCATTTCTTTCTCCTCTCTGCTCCCTGTGTGCGTGGGAGTTATTGTGCGACTGGGAGCGCTTTGCGTGCAGCAGGCAGCATGGGTTCAGCTGCACACAGGCTGAGCCTCTCTGCCGGGGAGATTGGACAGCACAATACACACACACACACACACACACACACACACACATACACACATCAACATGTTTGGATGATAAGGTGCTAAAGAAGGTGTGTCTCTCTCACTGCTAATTATCCTGACGGTAAATCCTGCTGTTTACCAGCTCAACCTGGTCAAGCCCCTTCTGTCTGGCCTGGTGATAAAAGCCAGTCAGCATTAGGCCATTACCACACCTGTCAGTGGGGGACTAGAGGAGGGGGGGGGTTCACGAGTAGATCCATCAAAGTGTCAAGAGAGCAGTGAGGATATGAGGGAACTGAAGAGGAAGAAAAGGGGCTTCCTCTTACCCCCCCCCCCTCCTTCTGCCTTGTTTCACTCCTTTGGGAGCAAATGCAGAGGTCACACCAGCAGGCCTTAAGGGGGGAGGGGGGGGCACAGAGTGTGTTAAAAGGTTTAAGTGATTGGGTCTTACCCAGCTTAACGTCAATAACTCTGTGTTTGTCTGCGGCTGATCCTTCAGTCGATCTGCTGGTACGATCCACCACCACCCCTCCCATCCCCATCCCCGTCCCCACACCATCCCATCCCTGCCTCGTCCTCCCTGCATCTGCCGCGGCTCACTCAAGTGTGAGAGCCAACTTCATGGTTGTTGCTGGATGTGGAAAAGTGAGAATTATGAGTGTGTGCAGCGGCGAGAGAGTTGGGAGACGGACACAATGGAGCATCGTGACACAGCATGACACGCTTGTATCTCCATCAGGCGGGCTCCATGAGTGCATATTTAGCATGGGTGGCCCCCGCTTGAAATTGTGGACTGTGAATATCACACAGCTCGCAGGCATATGTGTGTGTGTTTGCAGTCTGGAGATATAGGTTGACATTGTGTTTGTGAGCAGCAGTCGGATTGTTATGGAGGAGGCCTGTGGTGCGGTTCAGTGCGCTTCAGCAGGGTCGCCTGGCATGGTGGAGTAGAGGCCCCCGAAGACTGCAGCTCTTGATCTTGTGTTTGGCTCCATTGAGATGAGCTGGGCTGCTTTTTTTTTTTTTTTCTTTCTCTGAGGCTAAAAATAGCCCAGTTATGAGTCCTCTTCAGCTAGAGGTTGTGTGTGTGTGTGTGTGTGTGTGTGTGTGCGTGCGTGCGTGCATGCACGTGTGTCTGCCTGTCCTCATGTTTGTGTTGGTGTCTTTCTAGCTGTCTCTGTGAAGCTTCACCCCTGTGCGGCTGACTTTAAAGGAATAATCCACCAGTCTCTCTCCCAAGACATGGTGACAGCATCGTGGCGACATCACTGGGATTTGGGCACAGTTTCTGATTCACAGCTACATACAAACAGAACACACATTTGAATGGAAGATCGCAAACAAAAGCTCGAAGATAACACAATCCACAGGAGCACATCCAAAAAGTGTCCCCTGCCGGTGTCCTAAATCCAAGTCTTAATGCTCTGATGTCCAGCTGACTTTACTAATGACAGTCACTGTAATAGAACAATTTACACATGGGTGACAAATATAAAACAAACCCAACATAAAATGTCTTATTAAGGTTCGTTGCCACCACAATCCTCCAGAACAATGCAATCAATCAATCACAGTACAATCACAGAACAATCACTGCAGCTTGGCACTGTTAATGTGTCTGGAGCGCGACTGGAGGGTTGAACCCTTTTATTCGTTGTCAAACAATTTCCACTCAAGGTCCACTTACTTACTTTTGTCACTTTTGACTATAGGTCTGCAACGAACGATTGTATTCATTAATCTGTTGATTATTTTCCTGATGAAATTTCATCAAAGGACTTCAGTGTGTGATTTATATATGCTGCATTTCAGAGAATATTTTGATTAATTCTTGAAGCCTACTTTTACATTAGGCTAAAAGAATAAGCAAATATTTTACATCTATTTGGCATTTTTGCTCAAAAAATGTACTTTAACAATCAGTTATCGAAACAATTTTAGATTGATTTAATGTTGTTCGATCAATCAGCTAATTGTTTCAGCTGTACCTTTGATGGTATCACATGGTCTTCATCATCCGCTGAATTTGTCATGTAACTGCAGATGTTCAAACAACAGATGTTTACGGCTTACTTTCTTAAAACATTCATCTTGACTTTGAGTTTTTTGATTTATTATTATTTAATATTTGATGATTTTAAAGTGTTTTGCAGCTTGATTTTGTTGTGAAGAAGTTTAATTTGACTTTTGTAAAGTGCTCTCCAGATATAGATAATAAACATTAGTACTGTGATCACTTTTAGGGGCTTATCGTCCATCTTGATCTTGACAGTTCATTCTTGACCTTGAGTAACTTTTACCTGTTGATTCAGTTAAAAGCTCCAGAAGGAAGTTAGACCTTGAATGAAGATTGCTTCATCGACTGCTGTTTTCAAGGTTGAGAATAAACCATCAAGGTCTCTTCTGTGTTTTGATGATGATGCCGTCTGATACACCGCTCTGATACTGACTGTATGAAGTGAGCACAGTGTCTCTGTCAGTGTCATTATGAAATTCATTGTTTTTGCTGTCACAGCAGTCTGCTGACTCAGTTTTTAGCGCCACGAAAATCCTTTGGCCCGCGTTACCTTACATACAAATGATTCCCACAAGTTCTACATAGTGCAGTGTACAGATGTAAAAGTTTGGGGAAGTATTGTGCAGGTAATCTGCGTCAGAAATGACACCGAGTTGAGTTATTAGAGTTATTTCGGTATCTAGAGAGAGAAATTTGACTCAGTGTATCCCTAACTTTCAAACTTCCCAAACATTCAGTCTATATTTGTCATGTTACACTTGATCGGTCTCACCGCCTTGATGAGGGCAGGAGGTTTTAGCCTGATCCACATTAGTCACTGCTGTCCTAGTATTCACTGTTTCCACTTTTATACTCTTGCATTGCGCTGTTGGTAGAATTTTGAGCACCATAGCAACCACTTGTGCACAACATTGTCTTATTTATCAGTATCTGCTGGTGGTTACTTTTCACTGTAGTCACTTGAACAGCTTTGTCACAGCAGCAGCCACATTGTTTTCTGTTGTGCTCTGTTCAGTTTTTGTTTGTGAAGTTATTCTTATTTCATGAACAGTAACTCCTAGCTTCGTGTTATAGTTAATAAGTGATGGTTAATAATATCTTACACAAAGAGGAATGACCCATTTGGCTCCATGCAGTGAGGTATAAAGACCTTTCCCTTCTCCTCTCATTTACTGTGGTTTTACTTTCATGTGTCACCAAGCTGTGCATTTAAATTCATACATTTCCCCTTTGAAAAGCCTTTCACTGTGTTTCTGAGTGCATCTCAGGACAGCGCTTTTCATTTCTGTTATGTTTACATGGTGTAATTAGTGCTCCCGTTTCATCCTTGTTTTCGCTCTGCTCTTCATCTCCAGAGAGCATCAGGAAGGTGCTGGACAAGCAAGCCGTTAAGTTCGTGCGAGCCGTCAAGCAGGACACCAGGAGCGGCAAATCAGAGGACAGGATTCTGGTGAGAGACGCCAACACCCTCACTCCTCACACCAATCACCCCCCATCGCTCTGCAGTCACACCAGGTCACCTGAGAGAGATAGTCGTGGTTAAAGGGAGCGTCGTAATGTTTGAGGTGTTGAATATGGAACAGGATGGCAGTGGCTCGTTACAGGCGAAATGGAAATCAATGGAAGTTAATTGCGACATTGAAAGAGCCGTAAGAAGTCACAGATTACACATCCTGAGACACAACAGATGCGTTGAAAATCAGGCTTAAGACAGATGCTGCCTAAGCAGAGTGAAGTGGACACCATGCCATGGCCTACTGAGTCCATCCTCAGAGTTTATTAGATGTGGCAGGATGGCCTTAATGCCACAGGCAAGAGATCTGTGTGTGTGTGTGTGTGTGTGTGTGTGTGTGTGTGTGTGTGTGTGTGTGTGTGTGTGTGTGTGTGTGTGTGTGACCCTGACGTGGGGTACATACAGCTCAGGGATTTATTGTTTTTTTTTTTTTTTTTTTTTCCTGAAGAAACCTCAGTGTGTGTGTGTGTGTGTGTGTGTGTGTGTGTGAGAGAGTGCATGCCAGAGGGTGTGTGGGCAGCCTGTGATGTGTTCAAGGAGCATGTGCGAGCCAAGGCCACCGCTGCTATTGAGAAATTGTCAATTAGTCAGCCACATTAGTGACTGATCAGTTGCTATGCACGAGAGCGAGCTCATTTCCTCCCATGGAAACAACAAAAAGGACAAGCAGATAAGCAAATCAAAACTATTAATCTGCACTTCACTCAGTTTTTTCCATCTCTGCTGTTCTTTCTCTCTCTCCAACTCCTCCCCCCTCCCTCTATCTCCATCATTACCACCCCTCCCCTCTATTTTTGTCATCTCTTCTCTTTGTTTCCTCTCTCCCTCCCTCCTTATCTGTCCATCTCGATTATTCTCCTCCCCGTCACCACCCTCCTCCTCCTCCTCCTCCTCCTCACCACCACCACGCCAGTTGCCTCTCGCTTTCCCTCCGTCTCTCCCCTTTATGCCCTTCCCTCTTCCCTCCATCTTTACTCAAACCTGTAAAAGGGTATTGAGCTCCTCTTTCCATCAGAAGCAATTCAATTAGGTCTCTGCCTTACAAGAGTTTTTTACTATCCAAATGGGCCTTGGCTGCTGCTGCTGCTGCCAATGCTCCAAATTCTTTCAAAGGAAGGGAGGCGGGGGGTGGGGGGGTGAGAGAGAGAGAGATGGATATAGGCATTCATTCTAGCTCGTTGTCAAGGTCTCCCCCTCTAAAAGGCAATCTTTTCACTCTAATGTATAAATTTGTTTGGCTGTATGAAGGGTGAACAGATGAGAGTTTGTAAATAGACTGTTTGTTTCAGTCTCTCTTGGTGTTATGCACAAAAACAGAGTGGCAAGAAAAAATATGTGAACTCTTTTTGAATTACCTGGTTTTCTGTGTTGATTGGTCATAAAATGTTAATATCAACAAATGTAGACAAACACAGTTTCTCTCAGCTCATATCACATAAACTCTGGGCCTCAGTTTTACCTCACTGATCATTCTGCGTTGTGCTTTTTGGAGCTGTTGTTGCTGGACGCTTACTTCCAGGGAGAGTAGCCACAGAACTAAATCGTCTCATTTATAAACACTTTGTCTGACTGTGGACTGATGAATATTTAAACTCTTTGAAATCACTTTGTAACCCTTTCAGCTTTATGCAAATCAACAATTATCGTAAGTCTTCTGAGGTCTCTTTTTGTGAGGCGTGTTTCACATCAGCAGATGTTTCTCTTCATCACCTCCAGGACTCCAGGTTTTAAAACTCCTGACTCTAGTTATTTTTTGTTCATCTCATTAGCCGAGGGCGTCACAAACTTTTTCCAGCATACACTGTGAGTGATGTATTCACGATGGACTATAGACTGTATATAATGATGGACGTAGCCTCCATCATGTCACCCATCGGTCTCTGAAGAGCGGTTTTGAAGCTCAGAGTGGGCTGCGCCGCCGTTGACAGCTTGGCAGAGCCTGACTCCACCTAACTCCCAGCTAATCCCAAAATGGTCAAAGAGGTGGGGCGTGTGGGTCCGAGACTTCGGTGCATGCCAGTTTGTGGCAAGCATAAACTCAACCACCTGTCACTCAAAGCAGCCACGCTCGTAATTATGCCTAACTTTAATTAATAAAATTTAAAAGGGTTAATTATATAAAAATCCACCCCCTGTACAGTTGTCATGAAGGAGGAAATAAGCTGTAGAGACCAAGCCTCAAAGTGGCCATTCGAACAGCTGCACTTTTTAGTGTTGGCTTCATTTTTCAGGCCCAGAGGTTGCTGCTAGGTACGGACAAGAAGAGTACAATGATTTATGTGTTAATACTTAAAATAGATTTTAACAAAATTTTTGGACAAATTTCTACATAAATGCAAGTAATTCCAAAAGGTTCACTTACTCTCTCTTGCCACTAATTCTTCACCCATGCTTGCAAATATCATACATGCTTCTTAAAGTAAATTGAGTGTTCTGGGATTGCTCTCTAATACGGAGCTGAAGTTTAGTCTTGAAAATCATTTTTCTAAGCCTGAAGGCTTAGGCGAGGCCTTCTCTTACCTTTATCCTCACTTTCATGTGGATCCCCCCCCCCACACGGCTGCAATAGATTTAGCAGGTCAAATCTGTACAGGATTGTAGCTTTCATCTCAATTCCTCTGCTTTGTTTAGGTTGCGGAAAGAGGAGTTTTTAACTATGTTGTATATAGTGTTTCTTTACTATTCTATCCATGAAAGTCTTTGTTCTACATCTTGCTCTTTCTTTGTACCCCCTTTTCCCTGCGGAGACTGCTGGTATCTAGCTGTCTGTGTGTGTTGACTGTACCAGCCATCATGCTGCAACACACACACACACTCAAACACAGACAGACACACACACACACACACACACACACACACACACACACACACACACACACACTCATAGGGTTGTCTCCCTCCACCCATCTCAGACAGACCCAGGGAGGGCTCAGCATGACATCCAAACAGCACCCAGGGCAGTGTGTTGGAGAGCATCAACATGCATGTTCCCCTCACTTGGTGCACGCACGCACGCACGCACGCACGCACGCACGCACGCACGCACGCACGCACGCACGCACGCACACACACACACACACACACACACGCACACACACACACACACACACAGTTTGACATGTGCAGGAAGCATCTACACAGAAACACATGGTTCAGTGCATCAAACTTGCATACCGCATACACACTCTTACAGCCATTATTAGATCACCCTATTTGAAGATTAGAGGCAACTCAGAAAACAAAGCATCTTCAAAGGGCAGAGAGAAGGGAGAGAGAGACAGAGGGGGAGGAGTGAGTGGGTGTGATTGGAAGAAGAGGGGTGGGCATCCCACTAGAGGAAAGGGAATGGAGGAAGGAGTGAAGGGGGAGAGGGGAGGAAGGAAATCTCTGATGTGGTTTGATGCCCCAGTTGCCGATTTGTTTCTTCCGCCACTTATTTATCCTGATCGGTCGCTCCGTTTTCTCCTCTGTTGACTCCGCGGTTCCCTCTAATAATGGGCCTATTACTGGCTGAGACGGCCACTGTTTGACAGTCCTGAGCACGCTTGTGCTTATTTCCACTTAGTTCCTGCAGTTACGTGGAAGTCCCCGCTCGTGAAACTCCACTGGGACTGAGGTTTGAGGTCAAGTTAGTGCTGTGCATGTAAAGATACGGTTGTTGTTGTGTGCTTAGTGGATGTGCAGGTTTGGGGGATGGTTACAGCAGGGATGATATTTAGAAAGTTGGAAGTAATTTATAATGATTCTCCAAATCCAGTTTGGTTCATACCTCTGCGTTTTTTTGTGCCAGGGGGGATTAACTAAAAATAATTGAGAAATGAAAAAGGAGTTTTGTTACATTAGTAAAGAAGGGAGAGCTCAACAGGCTGCACCTGCAGCAGTGGCAGCAGGTTGGTGTTTGGGGTATTGCGGTTCTGTCCTCCTGTATTGTGGTATAAGATCGTGTATGTTTGTATCTCGGTTTCAGAATCTTTACACCGATGGTCAACAGTCACTTTGAAAGTTGCTTTGTTCCACATAAAATCAATCATGCATGAAACTCTTTAGTTACTTGACATGATACTTTATGTTCTTATTAGTAAGTAAATGATGATTCACAGCCTTTGAACAGCCTCTTCCTTCTGGGCGAAGGGTCATAGTCACAAAGTATAAAAGAGAGCATAGTGTAGTGTAGTAACAATGCATAGAGGCAATGTTTAATTCATTCATTTTTATTTACCTTGTGCACATGGTGTCTGTGCTGTGTTAAATATGTATGTGTAAGATTGATGACTCTTACTGCAAATCAGATTTACTTATGGGTACATATAAAGTAACCTCACCCAGTATATTTCTTATTAAAGTAATATTCTAGTCATTCTGATCGTTATAATTTCACCGTTGCTGCTTCTAGCATTTTGTTAAAAACAGAGGCCTTCCTGTTCTGAACCTGATAATCAAAGAATTGACCGGCTGTACAGTCTCCTGAGATGAACTTGTGTTTTTGTGCTAAATAAAATTGATTTGACTTGAAATTTGTAGCAGCTGGCAGTTAATACCATCCCCAAATGTAGCTGCATGTACTGGATAACTGAGCATTTTGTGACTAAATGAATATAAGTAAATAAAAGTAGTACAAAGCTTATTGCTCTTAAGATGTTTGTAGTTCATCAGTATCTTTCTTTAAGCTCCCTTTTTTCCTCATGTCCTGAATTCAACCTCATGCATCTAATTTTCCTTTAACTGAGATGTCTTTGCTTATTTTAATTTTGTTGCCGTTGTTGATCCTTTCTACCTTTTTTTTTGTTTGTTTGTTTTCAAGCTGCTACGTTTCTTTTACTCCTGTGGGTTTGTTTTAACTTCATCTGCATGAATTAGCGTTTTCAATCTTCTCTCCATGCGTCTTTTTAATTATTGAATTTTTATCACTCTTTGGGTTGTTAAATTGCTTCTGTTCCTCGGTGCTCCGTCCAGTGTAAACTACATCATTGACTTGTGCTTAACTGGTTTATCCAGACACTGAGGTAATTCCCTGCTGCTAAAACTTTGACTGCATAGTTAGAACTCTGACATTCGACTACTGACGTTAAATTGGTTGTATAATGTTGTCTGTGGCTGTGGAGCCAACTTTCCAAACTTTCTATACAAAAACAGTCATAGGGTCTGAAAGACGTGCATGTACCAGGCAGAGATGGTCGAATGAAGACATTTTAATGGTTGCATCATGGGAAATGTAGCAGCTTTTGAAGCTTAATCCATATTTGAGACAAATAGCAGGGATGTCTTGTCTCCTGTTGCATCAATTTTTATGCTTTTTTGTCTCTTGTGCTTCAACTTTATGGAGGCGCATCAATAAAATATTTCAACCTGTGTGTCACTACATTAAAGGAGTCACAAATCTTAGAGGCTGCAAACGTCAAAGCTGTGGAGATGATCAACAATTAAAAGTCTTTTCAGACTCGCTCTAATATTTGAGTTACTGGGAACATGTACCCAGGACTTCCTGTAACAGTATTGATACTGAGCAGATTGTCCTCAGCCATTCTGCCTCTTCACACCTTTTTAAAAATGATTCAAATAAATCAGTCTGACAAGGGAAGAGGACAGTGGAGCTCGATAGCATACACAACATGGGAAACCAAATCTACGTTGATAAATTATTTCATTTTTGCAGCTCCGTCTCACTGAACTACACAGAAAAAAGCACGGTGTACCAGAACAGTCTGCAATTAAGCGCCCACCTTTTCATTCATCGAGATAGGGGAGACCGGGGACGGTTGTAACACGGGTCAGTTGTAACACTTCCAATTTCTCCAAACAAGAACAAGTTACGAATCAGCTGATTCACTCCACACATGCTCAGTTTGGTCCTTATTCCTCATGTGAGGAAGCGTAGCACCATGTGGCAGCCAGTTTTAGAAGGGAAAAACTAATTCTGAGGTAAAATTCATTTATTTTTGCGATATCATTGCCTGCTTTGTAGTTAAACTCCTCAAACTTAAATTTGAAAAGTTTTGGTTTAGATGTCTTTCATGTCTTTCTGCAAGTTGTCAGTGCTAATGTTTTAGCGGTTAGCTTTTAGGTAAGCTACTTCATGGCTACAAGAGTCTGGGTTAGTTGTAACAACAGTACAAGGTCACTTGTCACGGGCAATTTTTTAAGCTAATTTTGTACGTTTTGTTCAGTTTTATTATGTTCAATCACTACTAAGACTGACAGTTAATAAGTAATTTAAGTGTTGAATAATAAACTTAATATATATATATATATATATATATAATTCTTATATCATAACCCCAGGATATGTTACAACTAACCAGGACTATGGGATGAATTGGAGCATTTCACTCCTTGTGTTTGAGGTTAAACCATGCGTGTCGGTTTGCAGAGACAACACTTACACCATTTATTAGCAGACACATGTAACTAGTTATGATTTGAACGCACTGGCTAAAAAGAGCTCCAAGATACAGACAGACATGTCAAACCATCCCCGCTCTCCCCTGCACATGTACGGCCAGTTGATATGAAGGTGTTTCCTTGTTAGATCTGTTAACTGTAGATTTGTAAATTTGAAGACGGATTTCATTGACACTGAGGTAAAATTCCTCCCTTTGGTTTTCTTACAATATAAATCTTAATCAATTAGTGACCACTGAATCAATAAGTATTGTAATTTACTTCTGTTGAGTCCTCCTTCCCTCATCGTCCCTAATCTAATTCAGTTACTGATTTACTACATTTCCCTGAACACCTTTTGACAGCTCCTGCAGAATGTGACTGAACACCTCAAACTTGTGCAGACAGCAACCACAGCGCACTGCCAAGACACAAATGTGGTCCTGAACAGACTGCAAAGATTTCCAAAGGCTCTTTGTCTGGTATTTATGACTTCATCACCACCGTTCAATGAAGCCAGACAGAAGCGATTTGCGGAGGAAGAATGGTGGCGACTCCGATACCAAGGTCCCAGTCTAGATTCAGTCTTTACAGTTCGTGTTTTGGTCTCCTGAGCCTGCAGGACAGTGAATACATGATCACCAAGGCTAAAATTGGGCCAGTTTTGAACTCGACTAAAAATCATGCTCGGTGGTTAAGCAAAGTCAAAAGCGAGCAACACTCGTTGAATTGCATAATCAACTCGTGCATTTTAAACGGTGAAACTGGGCCTCGCTTCCGGCTCAGATGACACTTTGTTGCGGAGAGGCTCCAACTGTGCACTGGACTGTGAAAGAAAGCCGAGCACAAAGCAATAACGTTGAGACAACCCGTGCTGGCGGCAAGAATCCTGCATTCTTTCCCTCTCTCAACAACGCTCCCATTTTTCTTTTTCTTTTTTTCTTTTTTTTTTTGTGTAATATGCTTGCGTAATGGAGAACATTACCCCCGCATCATCCGCAGTATTCTTCTCACGGCTTCTTCCCTCCGAGATACTCGGCGCGGAGTTGTTCTCTCTGCGCGTATAGGTGGGATTTACCATCTGACGGTGCGTGGCGAGAGCTCTGCGCTGTAATTAGGACTGTGCTTTCTTTTGATTATCATAACACATGTTGATAGCCTATGGCGGAGAGTCTATGAAGTGTGACTGCTGACCCCCCCCCACCCCCAAATGAGCATGAGAAGGAGCTAAGAAGTTTGATTGAGCGTTTGAAAGGCCACTCAAAGTATCTCTGCCTCCGTTTTATCTCTCCATCCTATTCATTTCCTCTCTCTATCCTCTCCTCCCTCACTCCCATTATGTCCATGGTCCTCCTGTATCATCCCCTCCCCTCGCTCCCTCTCTTCTTTTCTCACCCATTTTGGCCTCTCCCACACTTGCTGCTTGTCTCTTTTGTCTTTTCTCTCCTCCCCTTTTTTTCCCTCTCATCCCATTCACCCATTCTCTACCACTCTTCCCTTATTCCTCCACACTAATTTCTTCCTCCCATCTCTAGCACAACCCTGCAACCTCTTCCTATTATCTCCCTGTTTTTCTCGTCTTTTTTCTCCTGCTTTTAAGAGGTCCCTTGGGTTTCAGCGCACTTGCTTGCCATCTCTTTGATTTAGGAGCGTTGGACCGGTTGGATTTTATGTGAGAATCTGGAACAAGATTTTTTTTTTTTTTTGAGCTTTGCATTTCTTTCCTCTCATGTGGCTCCATCTCTCCCTCACTCTCTTTCAACCACTCTAAAGTCCACTTATAAAGCGGGACCTGGGGCATCTGTGCTTTCAAAACCCCTCTGTCACTTCCACACACTCAACACACACACACACACACACACACACACACACACACACACACATACACACACACACACACATACACACACGTACACACAAACTGACAGATTAACTGATGGCAGGGTTGTGTTCTTATGATGCTGAGTTCACTTGAATGATGCCTGACTGTGTGTGTGAGTGTGTGTGAGAGTGTGTGTGTGTGTGTGTGAAGGAGTGTGAGTGTGTGACAGGAAGAGAGAGAGAGGAGAGAGACAGCCGAGTGTAGTCCAAAGCCAGCTTAGCAAGCTATTGTGCATCATTATACGTGCGTGAGAGTAAAAACTGAGTGTGTGTGCTGCACTGGGATGTCGGACTTATGCAAATGTCTGTATCGGAATGTTTCTGATTTTTGCAGTGTATATGGTGTGTGTGTGTGTGTGTGTGTGTGTGTATATATGGTGTGTGTGTGTGTGTGTGTGTGTGTGTGTTTTTAAAATGCCCTTGTGGACGAGCCAGAAATACCACGGGTGGCCAAATCTGGCACTGATCCTCAGCTTGTTCCCTCGGAGGCTACGCTGCAACACACACGCATACACACAAGACCCAGAGACACACTTTGATTTGCACCATCTCGTTTGAAGTGCCAGACCCAGAGCCTGACAGCTTATGATTAATATAAGCCCCCGCCCTCTGCCCTCTCGGCTGCGTATGCGCGCAAACACACACGTCCTGAAAGAGATACATTTGTTGTTTTAGCACACGTACTATACGCGCACTCTCCCTCTGTATGACACACACGCCCTCCCCACCCTCGCAGTCTGCTTCAGGGCCCGGCTGGCTGGCTCTTTGAACTAGTGCATCTGACACTGTGCCATCACAGCAAGGGCACCTCTGCATACACCCCCCGCCACATCACCACCTCCCCCCACCCCAATCCCATCATCTTCATCTACCAGTCCCTCTCTTTTTAGCCACTTCCCATGACACTTTGTGAGATTGTCACCTGCCGTGACTCCGGCTGACCAGGTCAGAAAGGTCAACCATCTCATCTCGGAGGATTTCCTGGCCAGAAAACGATTCTTTCTGCGGATTTCAGGATTTTTGATTGATCCGTGGAGGAATGGGTAACATGAATGCCACATCAGGGCACAAGATTCTGACTCGTGGGACTCGACTTTAGTTCTGGCTTTTTGTGCCAGTTAATGTTAATAGCTGGATAATTTATCCTCATGCCTTGATGCTTCAGAGAGGACCAGTTTCTTGTTAGATCTGTTACCCAGGTTCAGAGAAGCTCATTCATCTGCACTGTTTGAGCCTGGACTGTCCGGGAGAGGTTCTACTTTTCTAGGGCGTCACAGCTCTGTCCAAGAGAAACGATAAACAACACTGTGGAAGCCGTACACCCAGTGAGGCCCACAATAATGTTAAAATGATACAGGAACTGATATTGAACATTATTTAACACATATTTGATTGAAAATTAAAATGAAAGATATGGTGAGAAAGTACTCTCCTTTCATCAGGACTTGGCTTTACTTGAAGTCGACTTCAAAGTAAAGTTCATCTGTATCTAGAAAGGCAGACCAGTTTACCCTAGTTCACATTTAATGATAACTACATTACTATGATAGTGAAAATTGCTTTTTCATCATTCTAATCGAGTGGTTCTCAACCTTTTCCAATTCCACTTGGGCGGCCCCACATCTGCCCCTGTAACAATACGGAGGCCAAATTATGCTTCCTCAGACCACTTTTGGTTTTAAAGGTCTCATAATGTATGAAGAGGGATTTCCATGTCTTCTTCGATTATAAAGCAGGTCGAGGTTCTATATTAATACTGTTAAAGTATCAAAGTGCTCCGTCGGTGGAGAAATGCACACAGCCTGTATTCAGAAACTGAGCCTTAAAACGAGCCGTCAGGACTTCTGTACCTTTGTGATGTCACAACAGAGACTCAGAGCCTCTCGTCTGATTGGCTCACTGAAATATGTGTAGAAAGCTCCACAGTCTACACAGTGAAGGGCTTTAATATGAGGGGGAAAAAAGGATTTTTAAAATATTGATAATTTTGTTTTAAAACATTTAAAAACATTATATACATTTTTTTTCGTTCATTTATTCTTTAAAACTTTTTCACCAAAATTATACTGTTTTGCAAACGATTTGTCGGCCCACTTACAGCACCTTCCCACTGGTTGGGAAACACTTTTATAATCATTAGATTATGGTAATAATAACAGATATCTGTTAAGACACATCTGGAAAAGAAAGATAATGAAGGGATGAAGCGCAGGATGTCTGGAGAACTTGGTCAAGGTGATTGAAATATTGATGTGGTTAGTTTTAAGTATAACTGCAGGATTCTGACTATTTTTCCACTATTTCCTAATGTCAGCCGTCAGTCAGAACTTCACTGCTCTCTCGGCTGGAGAATGACGTGCACAGGCAGCTAATGCTACATGATCATAAAGCCTCATCCCTCTGCTGGTCTTTGAGAACAGCAAGAAAACTCTTTCCAAGCTAAGTTTTTAAACATCAAAAAATACCGCACCATTCCCCTCCACCAAAAAATAAAAACCCAAACATATTTGGCAGAGTGTCAGATGCCGGTTTATGAGGTAACAGCCAACAGTTCATTCTGCAGTTTGGCTAAATCACAAAATAAATGTTGAAACAGCTGTGAGAATGAGAAGCATGCTAACAGCTTTTACAGCCTCTTGATCTTATGGGGGATAATTGGGCACAGGGAGGTTGTAGCGAGGGAGCATTCAAAGTTTTAAAGGGGTGGCGGGGACACACACTGTTGCGATGGTTCAAACCCGCCGATTTTTCCCTTCACGGCTGCACACACCCCCATCCAAGTAGACAAAAAATAACTGGAGTATTGATTGTCTCTAATGATACCTCAATGGGCTGTAAATGATATATCAAGAGAGGAGAAACTCTGCGCAGTGGGCTGTGTTGAGCATCAGAGGATCAGATCGGCACCCGTCAGAGAACCTGCATTATTGATGCCTCTGTTTACATGATGAGACCTTCTGTCAGGTTGCAAGGCTTCTGGAGGGAGAGGATGTTTCTGTCTTTCATTGTCTCACTGTATATGTCATCTCATTTCACTTTTTTTTCTTTTTTTTTCTTTCCTCTTTTGCCTCAACGCCCCCCCCCCCATCTCCTTTTCTGGATTTATATAACAGAGTTTTCAAACTTGTCAAGGAATGGTGATTGGACTAACAATCTCCTGAGAAGGCCCCTCCACCAGCTTAGTGCAGAGATATTTTTTTTTTTTTTCTCAGTGGGGGTATCATTATGTCTTCTCCTTTTTAGTCTCTTGTTTTCATTCCTCATCCCTCTCCTCCGTCTCTTCTCTGTGGGAGTCTGTTATGGATGTCTGCATAGTTAAGACACGAGGCTGATCTGTGAGGCCAGTTTTGCCGGGGGTTGGTAAAGTATAGTTGGAGGGGGAATCTGAGGACTTTATTATCAGGAGGAAAATCTGGTGTCTATGTCCTTCCATCGCCTCCTCTCTCTCTCTCTCTCTCTTTGTATGTTTCATTTTCTTTCTTCCTCTCACCGCCACTCAGCAGGGCGCCATTAGCCATTCAGCGCAGAGAGGCCTTGAGGAATTGAAAGCGACAGAGCAGAAAAAGAATAGAAAAACTGAAACGGGAAAGGAGACAGGGGAGTTGGGGAGGAGGAGGTGGTTGGAGGGCAGGAGGGGATGGAGTGAGGTGTTAAGGCGGGAGCACACCAGACAGGGCACTGTGGCACACGGGGGGGAGATGGAGGGATTAGGGATTAAGGAAGAAGATGGAGGGGAAAATGAACAGATTTCCATGGTGATGAAGAGAGAAATCAGAGGAATGACGGGATGCAAGGGAGGGAATTATGGACAAGCCAGGAATGGGATTTGAGAAGCAGCTGAAAAAGAGCAAAGAGAAAGTGTGGGCAAGCATTAGAGAGAGAGAGAGAGAGAGAGAGAGAGAGAGCGCTAGGGAGGGACAGAGATGCACGCTGCATGCATGGGATATGCTAATTATGGATTTTTGAATTATGAATGAGATTAATTACATAGGCAAATGTGAATATATTCACAATTTTTCTGTCTCTTACGTTTCCCCAGATACTTTTAAATGGTAATTCCTTTCTTTTGGTGAAAGCACACCTCTCTTTTTGCTTACTCTTCCCATCTTCTTTGTCCTCTTTGTCCTCCCCCCGCCTTTATCTTAGCATTAGTTTCCTCCCTGACGCGATGAGGCATCTGTTGAATAAGTGCTACTTAGTTCCATCAACACAACTTCAGCGCGATAAATCGGACTGTCATATGACTCGCAATCTCGCCACAATATTTCTTTCTCACACACACACACACACACGCTCGCACGCGCTATCATCATCATTAGCTTGCTAATGTCTGGAGTGCTTAGCATGACTTACGAGCCATTCGGATGAACTGCAGTGATGATTTGCTCTCTTTTACAGGGTGTTTGTGCTGTGCTATTTTTGCTGTGATTTGCATTTTGCATTTCCTGCTCTGTGACAGAAAAATGAATGTGTTCTCCCCTCAGGTCCTGGCAACATGGAGACTGTATCTCTTTGCTGTCAAAGTGCCCACCAAGGTAAATGTTCCCCCGCTCTCACTGAAATTTTATGGCTTTCACTTGCCAGCCTTGATCTCATGGTAATGCGCAAGAGATGTGACAGAGAAGCAGCCGACTTTCAGAGCAGGAGAGAGGAGATAATGATGATGACTGTGCTGATGATGGTTTAGAATGATATGAGTCTTGATAATGATTACAATGAAGACGATAAGGTGGCAGGTGGCATAAAACTAGTTGAAAGCAGTAGTTAGAAATTTTGGCAATTTGCTTTCTTGCCGAGAGTTGGATGAGAAGATCGATATGAGCCAGCAGCTGGCTGACTCGGCTGATTATGGTTTTACACTTTGGTTTTTGTGCCGATTAAACAAACAAGCTATAATGTGCTAATTACTGAGCTATAGAGATGCTGGTACGCTGATTTAATTACCTTTGGAAAGAGCCAGGTTAGCTCTTTCCCCCCTGTTTTCAATCTGTCTTGCGAAGCTAAGCTAACTGGCTGCTGGCTGTAACTTCACATTCATCAACTGAGACGTGTGAGTGGCATCAGTCTACTCATCGAACTCTCGGCCAGAAAGTGAATAAGCGTATTTTTCCAAAATGTCAGACTGTTTCTGCAGGGTTTTTCTGTCTGAGTCTTATTTATATCGTTTTTTTTACTATCATTTTTTTGTCAGCCATGATGAAATTGTACACACCAGAATAATTCCTGAGATCTGGGACAGTGGCGACACAACTACAACAAAATCCAACAGGGAAAGGAACACGAGCGCTGAACTGATTAGACAGGATGTAAACATCTGCTCCGTTTTCTTTCTTTTAGAGGCAAATGTGGATTCCAGTTGATCCATCATGGGACAACTGGCAGAATGTGCGGCTGAGTGTTTGGAAATGATTTTCTCTTCCAGACGCGGCAGTAGGTCTGAGCAATAAACTGAAAAAAATGATCAGAACAGACATGCTCACCAATGTTAGTTAATTCAGTTAATACGTTCTTCAATGAACGAACTTGTGTCAGTCACGTGCCTCCGGCCCGTCCAACTAACGTTACTCCACATTCACTCAAAGCGAGGCTGGAGATTTGGATGACACAAGTGCAGACACTGAGCCTCAGGCTAAATACACACTAATATGTTTTAAAATGAAAGTGATGGTGTCCACTCTACTCCGGAGTGTTCAAGCCCCTATAACAGAGACTTAAGGAAACGTTTCTGGACCCATTTTAGTGTGAAAACTTTAAGAGACGATGTGTTTTCAGCCAGTGGTGAATACAACATAGATAGTCACCAAAGGTAACACCATCACTAACTCAACTCAATCACATTACCGAAATATGAAGAGTGCATGGCTCAAAAAAAGAGGCAGATAAGCACCAAAGTAATTATTCTTTAATCATAATAGAGATAAAAGTTTGAAATAATCGTGACATTGATTCAAAGTCCTATTGCCCGGCCCTACTCGGCGGTTGTTTCTCCATGTCAGCCAAGTCACGGAGGTCCTTCCATCCCTGGGGACACGTGTAGCACTGATTGATGCACAGCCTCATTTTGAATCGTAATGTTTGTCCTTCTTTGTCGACTTTCCCATCGCAGGTAGCCAGTCGCACAAAGTTGCGATACATATATCAGAATTTTACCAAAGCCACAGAGTTGGTCCGCACCCTGTGATTGGTATTTACAGTTAATAGTTTTACTTTTTCCTCTTGAATTTAACCTTAGGGGTCTTCTGATCGTCTGACTGCTCGTGTTTCTTGACCCATCCGGCCTCTTTTGAAGTGTTCATTACCAGATCACAGCAATTACCCTGGTGAATACAATATTGCCTAGATCAAGATAAACGGAAAACAAGTTGTGAGAAGACATGAATTAGATATGACGTGAATTAGACAAGGTGTCACTGGTGTTTCTCTGCTGTTGTCAGGTGGAGGTTACCTTCAACTTCTTGGAAATCAGAGCAATGAACACCTACCCAGAGCACCAGGTGAGAACTATTTTTTTCTTTGCCATTTGGTCCTTCACATCAGTGTAAAGTATTATGACAGAAAAACTCATGTCCATACACTGCAGGTCGTCATCGACACAGACAAGACCACCTACTCCCTGAGACTGCAGACCCAGGACCAGCTGGATCACATGGTCAGCCACATCAACTACGCCCTCTCCCGAGTGTTCAACAACTCTATTTATGCGTAAGCATCGCCGAGCATCCTCGCCCCGAGTGGGGGGGGGGGGGCAAGTCTTTTTGGTTTTGTATCGTCTGTGTTGAGGAGCGAAGACAAGTTGGCCGACGTTAACAGCACTTGACAGTGCTTTGGCAAGTTGGCAGCTTCACTTTCAGGGGCACTTTTCCTCCTCAGCAGCCAAATGCATTCTTGTATTGCTGTAGTTTGCATCCAGCCCATTTCTGTGTCACGGTAGACTTTAACACCCAGCAATCACTGGGATTAAATCGGCCAGCTGACACCGAGTAGGCTGTTACCTTAAGGCATTGTGTCGGCGCTTTTCTTTTTTTTTTCCATTTTCTAAAGCAGTTTACGTAGTGAAAGCAGCGAGCGGGACAACACACACAGTCACTAACGGAGCTGTAGACTCAGGCCTCCAGTCAGAAAGCCACTCGCACACAGCTGAAGCCTCGATAGAGTTGAGTTCAAGTTCCTGAAATGTTGTTGTTCCATGGTCATGTGGATGTACGTGTGAGCAGGCAAGCAAGACATAGAGTGTATTCCCTCATCTACAATTTCTAAGAGCAATGGGATTGACTCTGCTCCGGCTATTGACCTGCACAAGGCTATCTCCGCACTCTATCATCTTTCAGAATGGCTCTTTTCCATTAGGGCCATGCCGGATGATTGCTTCCAGTGAGGACATTTAAACAGAATAAAGAGAGAGGGGGAGAACAGAAGTTGTGGGTTTGATTGTGCAGCCTTGTAACTGATTGGTGCCGCCGCATTGAGGCACATAATGCAGATAGTATCGAGAGAACGTGCACGTACGCTCGCGCTCCAGGGCCGGATGATGATTGTCGAGATGAGGTGGGGATTAAGGTCACGGATGTGGTGAGGTGTTGTGTGTGATTTGTTGACAAATGGGATTAAGGATGGTGTGTGTTGAATGCAACAGTAGAGCGGTGTAATCCTATCAAAAAGCCAAAGCAGGTACAGCACAGTATTATGTACGAACACAGTATTTACTTTGTGTGGACTGGACTCTTGTCTGCTTACTGGATGGGTTTTTGTTTTAAAAAAAAAAAAAAAAATGTATAAGAGAACAATCAGAAAGCTGAGGAGTGTGTTTCTTCTTCTATGATTACAGTGGAGGAAGCTTCAAACAGAGTTCCAAGGACCCAATTTTACAGTTCATGTGGTATTTGTTCACGACCAAGTGACAAGCGGTTTCAAACTTGGACACGTTGACTCACTGTCCATCTCAATTCTGACTGGAGCAGCTATAATAAAAAAACAAGTCTGCTGCAAATTGGCATCTTGCCAATGCAAATGAGACAGTGATATTATTTAAGACTATTATGCAATTGTATTTAGTTTCCTACCCATAAGCTAATTTTAGCTCTTTAGCTTTTTTGGCAGGCATATTTCACTGGAAGTTGTCAGAGAGTGTATTTTTATTTTGCAGGGTGAAAGCTTGCAGGGAGTTGGGAGGGTCACACTCATTTAATCACACACACCTGGGAGCAGCCTTGTATCGCTGCACTGTCTCTTGGGCACTGAAGTGCTCCACTTAAGCAGCTGGGAGTTCGGTGTCTTGCTTAAGGGCACTACAGCAGCAGCAGCTTAGGGAAGGGAAAGCATAATATTTACCATTCTCCTTTTCCCCAACCTGTAATTGGGACCGGAGGCTTTTCTAATCACAGCACCTCTTCTCTAAAATCGGGGACGGTGCTTCTCCCTAAAAAAAACAAACAAAACAAAACATATAGATGATGAAAGATAGTTCAGTTTCAGCCATCATGGCAGCATCGCTCCACAGACGGCAATTTCAGTCAGTCTGCTGGTCGATCTACCTCCGGTCGAGACTGAATTTGTACAGGCATTCATGGTGCCCAGAGGATAATTCCTAATGACTTTGCTGATGTCCACGATGTCCCCTCTAGTGAGGTAGTTTTCAAAGTCTGGCGTGGTGTCCTCCCCCTCAGACAACATGGAGGCAGCTGCACTGCCTTTGCTGTCTCTGTGCGCTACAGTTTCCCTTCAGGTTAACGTTGCTAAGGCTTCATGCTATCATTAGCTTGCACTTCTTTACAGTTCACACACTGAAGCTTCGGTGAGTCACTTCTGCCAGTCCAGGTGAACCCAGCTCGAGGTACCGTTCATCATCTTTCTGATGTTCTGGTTTGGCTGCTTTATTTTCAGGCTACAATACTCTCAGTATTAAAAAAAAAAAAAGACTACATTTTGCTACTTCAAGCATCTTAATTGTCTCCATAAGCTGTGTGTCACAGCCACTGCTGAACGTTCTGATAAGTGGGCCAAATATACATGCCAAGCTACAATAACTTCCAGTTGTTTTCAGAACACCAGCATCAACCTGTTTCTCTCATTTCAAACAGCATCTTTGCCTCATGTGTCTCTCAGTACCCCTCCCTCCCTGCAGCTCTCCTGCCCCCCCCCCCCCCCC
>NW_019174371.1:2084534-2166159 GCF_002260705.1 Seriola dumerili | reverse complement strand
GCCCCCCCCCCCCCCGGGGAGGCGCCTCACAGTTTGTCAGAATCCAAATGTCCAGAGTTTACCTCACTTTCATGGGAAGGCAGTGAGTGCTGAGCGCTGTCTAAATCCACAATTCATCAAGTGCACACAGGGCCTGAAGCAGACTTTGTGCAGGCTTCCAGTAGAGTCTGCTTAGGGTATAAATATAATATGTAACGTATTTATTTTTCAAAACGTTTTTATTTTTGTTGTATAAGTTTATTGATGTAGTAAGGTTTGAGTTAGGCTTAATCTGCAAGACTAGATGCACAAAGGTTTTTATTCATCTATGATCAATGTTCAGAAAAATACTTGTAAATGAGTTACAGGGTCAGAAATCTCAACTAATCTCCATGGAAACACGAGGTCCTCTGAGTTCCATCTCATGTTGCATTTCATCCCCTCGCGGTCCAGCACAAACTGACAATGACATGAAGAAAAAACATCAGTGCAAGAACACAACAAAGGTGCAAAACAAAACCTGTAATATTGTAATGACAACGACAATAACATGAGAGAATAACATTACTAGTGCAAATAAATGACTGCACACATAAATAACTGACTGTACAACATTTAAGTGCAATAAAAAACTGTTACATATATACAGGATCGGTGCATATTGGATAGGATATTTGGATTCCCCTCAGAATGAATTGTAATCAATGTGATGTTTTTAGCTTTTCATCTTGAGCCATCATCAGGTCCAAACTTGAATTTGGCTAATACTTAGTTTTATGACCAAACGCCTGGGAAACAAACTCCCATCAGCTTCAGCTCTACTTTGTAGTTAGTGCTAATTAGCAAACGTTAGCATGTTGGATACTAAACTAACATAGTAACATACCTGCTAAACATCAGCATGCTAGCATTGTCATTGTGAGCATGTTAGCATACTGAAGTTAGCATTTAGCTCATAGCGCTGCTGTGCCTGAGTACAGCTTTACGGAGCTGCTAGCCTGGCTGCTGTTTGAACCTCTTCACTCTTGTCTTTCAGCCCTCCTATCTGTCGGGCCGAGGGAGACCTGACCGATGGAAGCCACAAGTTTTCACCAAACTCGGAGTCGTCATTAGAGCCTCAGAAAACCTGCGGTGAGTCTGCTACTTTTGCATATACACTGCACACAGACGCACGCTTGCTTCAGAGGCTGTCTGCTCGCTGCCTCACTGACTCAGACCAAATCATTTTTGAGACTCATCCTTAAGTGGGTCAGAAGACCAGAGTTTCTGGATGTACTCCCTTTCTGCTGGTAATCCCATTAATCTACATGCCCTTTCATGGTGCAATACTTTCATCTCACCTCAATATTTACAGCTAATCTTTCACGGTCTCTGTGCTTACTATCTTTGTCTTGTTCGCTTCTGACTTCCTCTTTCATCTTTGGCCTGGACCCTTGCTCCTCCTCATTCCTTCACTTGTCCTCTACCCTGATTTTATTTTCTCCGCCATTTCTGATCTGTCATGGTCTGGTTTGGATTGATTTGTTGTCTTCTCCTCTCCATCTTTCAGGAGGTTTTTCCGAGACCTATGCAGCTCTTTGCGACTACAACGGAATTGGCTGCAAAGAAGAAGTGCAGTGGGTGAGGAGACTGTCTAAAACCGCTTCTGTCTGTTGTGCTTTTACTAGACCTTAAGCTACTCCTATTTTATGTGCAATTGGGGGGAAAAAAAAAACTAGGATCTTTTTTATCTTGGCGTCCCATGTCTCTCTGACTCTGTTACAGTTGGTTTCTTTTCCTCTCATCTCTCCTCTCTTTCTTTTTCTTGCCCTGCATCTCTGCTCCAGGATGTTGATACCATCTACCACTCTCAGGACAACAGGGAGTTCAACTTACTGGATTTCAGCCATCTTGACAGCAGGTGACATAGTTTACTGACATCTTAACTACACCCAGGCTCATTACAGCACACGAGCATGCACTGCTTGGAGAGACACAATTAACTTCTGCCAAACTTAGACTGCAGCAGTACACAAGTGCAGTTAGTCAGTCAGTGTGTGTGTGTGTGTGTGTGTGTGTGTGTACTCCAGCACATTGGGTTTGAAATGAAGCAATGATAATGGTGGTAAACTGCTGACTTTCAGCATTAATTTGAGATTGTTTACATCAGCTTCAGGGGGCATTTAGGGGACAGGAAGTAATTGGACACAAACTCATTATATTTTATATTTGTAAGTCCTGGTGCTGTCGATGTCTGGCAGTATGTGACCCATAGACATCAGCAGACAGTTGGCATGCTGCTTTGTGATGCTCTGCCAGAACTGTATTGCAGCCGTCTTCATTTTCCCTCCTGTGTTTGCATTGAAACACCTGCTCAGTTGCATTGGGATCTCTTGACTTGACTCGACCAGCTACTTTAAAAAACATAACACTGAAAGTCCCAATGCAGATCATCATTTGTAATGATGGGTATGTATTAGCATGTGGTATGGTATATGTCTATAATAAAGTTATACTGGTGTAACTTCATCATGAATTCAGCAGCACTCAGAGACTTTTCTTCAGCTTTTTTTTTAAAGCAGCGTGTGATGCACCTTATCCTCCTTATCCTCACTGTATTTGGCTGCAGTGTGAACAGATACAGACACACGAGTTTCTCTGCTATTGCTCTCCTTACAGAGTTACCCCTCCAGAGGTTGATACACGTTTCATTTTGAATTGAACTCTGGGACCTGTATTATTAAAATCCATTTGCAGTTCCCACCAATAACCACAGGTGCTGCCAATAAACCAGGACTGAAATCTCGTTGACTTTAACTGAAGCTGAAATTCATCACCTAACTTGTTTCGCTGAAATCCACTGTGTGGGAGTACAGACCCCAAAACAATAAAAACGCGTCGTCGTGCTAATACTTTCTGACTGCTCTGTACTTTTGGAAGATGTTTCTTCTTCCTGCATGCGTTCTCCATTATGCTGTTTTGCAAAAATGTTTCCCAGTACGGTACGGTGCATCCCTTCAGCTGTCAGTCCTCGTTTTATCTGACATTAGATTGGCTTTTTGTCTAACAAGACCCTCCCTGGGTGAAATTGTTGTGTGCATTAGTCCTGTACTCTCTCTGTGGCTCACTCTCCGTCCTATATCTCTGTTCAGTTTTGTTACAAGTTTGGGAAGATCATAGAGAAGGGGAATGATCTGCTTGTCAGAGGCAGAATCCAGGGCTCAGAAACAGCTGTAAGATGCCATATGTCTTCTCCTCAAACCCCCCCCCCACTGCTTTCTTTATTTAAGTCCCCCGTTTCCTTTCCTAGATGCACTGAGGAAGAGTGTGCTTGTCGTTCCAGCGCTGCCGTTCATGAAAAGATTTGGCAGCTGACACATGCAAATGGAGAATTCAGCCTGGCTTACTTGTCTTTTGTTTGAGGAATGTTTTGTCCTGAAAAAACCCTGAGGCCTATGGAATCTCTCTACTTTTCCTGTGTGTAGCGACAGCAGTCCTGACCGGAGAGGATACGTTCACACTTAAAAATGCATATCTCATCATAGGGCCGAAGCCTTGCTCTGCTGGTAAATCAAAAAGCCATTCATAGAAGCATGATTGCAGCAGCAACTCATGAATATATTAATGTCTTTCATATTGAGAGCTAAAATCACTGCATCACTGTTGTTTTTCCTCCAATATTTTATACAGTGTGTGATAAAGAGAGAGGCTTTGCAGGGGGAGCTGCCTGCGTGTGCTGTTTTTTTTTTTTTTTTAACGATCTTCCGTTAATATATTGTTCCCATGAGCCCACAACCCAGCGCTAAATATTCTCTTCCTGCTTTTCTAGAGAGGCTGTGTCAAATTGAAATTAATAGAGGAAGCACAGATTTGACAAAATAATCACCAAAAAAGAAAAAAAAAAAAAGAGAGTGTGCAAATGACGAGAGAAAGGATCTCTGAGTGGGTTCTTACATGACAATGTGTCAGAGTCCGATTGTGGTGCATTACTCTCTTCCTTCCATCCTTGTCCTTCCACATTTCTATTCCCTCCATCTCCCCCAATTGAGCCCGTCTAGCGTTACCGCGGGCGACAGGGCGATGCTTTTTCTGCTGACTGCTGTCCGTCCAAACACCGGCTCTTTCCTCTTGACTGAAAGCGGACACCTTTTTTCTCTGGCCCTGTCTCCTTCTCTTGTTATCCACTTCCTGTGTTTTTCTCCCCTTTCATTTTCTTTAGTTCTCCCCGTCTTTTTCTGAATCACACACACACACACACACACACACACTCATACTCTGCCTGTCTCTGTTGGTTCTATCTTGTCACTGCAAGTTGACACTGTGTTGTAGAGAGGAGTGTGTTTGTGTGTGTGTGTGTGTGTGTGTGTGTGAGAGTGAGTGAGAGAGAGAGAATCAGAGTCAAAGGATTGTGTGTTTGCATATATTTCTGTTTGTTTGTGTGAGAGAGAAAATGTCACACCTTGCCGCCCCAAGAAGTTCTTAGGGCACCTCTTGGCTTGACAGTCTCTCCCGTGTTTATACACACTCACACACACACACACACACACACACACACACACACACACACACACACACACACACACACACCAACCAAAAAACACCAGTCAAGGTACACTGGCTAACTTTCCTCCAACTTTGAATCTGTTACTGAATCAGGACAGCAGCTCCACAGCTCAGTGCCACCATCTGCCTCACATGTCACTGTTACTGCACCTGAGTCACGCAGCGATGAGTCGCTGCATCACAACACAGTCGCATGTTTCAAAATCCAACCATCTTCCAACTGGTGACGATGGTTTGTTGATCCAACTAGCAGCCAGTTTGCTATGAAATGTCTTATTAATATTTATGGTCCACAGAAGATGACTTAAAATGATTTTGGTGCCCTCTGACCTTTTACTCTGCTTCCACCAGTCGGGTCAGAATATGCCCCACTCAGTGGCCAAGATATTTTCATAAAGTGCTATAAATATTCATAGAGCCCACAGGGTAAATAGTAATGTTCTCGATGACCTCTGCTAACCTTTTGTCTACGACTACAAGAAGCAATTTCATTTGTTCATAAGAAATATGAAAATCTAAATGGCAGATTGCCATGAAATTTACTGAGCATATTCATCCTCCCCAGAGGACGAACCCTGTTTATTCTGGACACCTCCTGACCTTCCCACTGTTTTACCTACAAGCTAGTTCATAATCTAACAAGCTTATTGCCATGAAATGCTCTTGAGCACATTCATGCTCCAAGGGAGACTTTGATTCGAATGACTCCATGATGTTTTCTCCAGTAGCACCTCAAGACAAACTCTTATCTCTCCCTGTTAATTGTGAGAATTTCGAGGTGGAGGGAAGAGCCAGGATTAACTGTTTCCCCTGGTTTCCAGTCTTTGGAACCAGCTGCTGATTGTAGTTAACACATGAATGGTATCAATCTCCTCATCGAACTCGCTGCAAGGAAACAGTGTATCTCCCAAAATGTCAAAACTATAATTCAAACTTCATTTGTACCAGTTCGCAACACTTCATTCCCAACATGCATATAAAAGAGGGCCACAATGACAAATAGGATCTTTGTGCACAATATACTATTTATTGTACAGCCAGTGTGTGTGTGTGTGTGTACATTATTACAATATACAATATATCCAGTAAGAAGACTGTACTTGTGAGGACCATCTCTATATACAGTATATCAATATATAGTATAAGCTTTTCTAGAAGTGACAATAATGACCAATAATAAACCTGGACAATTTCTGGTACTGAGCCCCTATGGATCAACAGTAGGTACGTCATAAATGATGCTCATATGATGTTGCTCTTTCAGTTACTGTTTTATTTTTGTTATTCTGTTTTTTATTTATATATATATATACACACACACTTTGCTTGCCTGGGTTGATGGGGGTGGAGGGAAGGGATGGGCAGTATGAAGATGCTCAGTGTGCTGTTGTGTTTGTGGATTCATCCATTGGTGATTTGCTGATTTATTGTGGGGGGGGGGGGTAATTTAATCTTTAACCCTCATGCTAACACGGAGCTAATCTCAATCTTTATCTCAACATTAAATCCGACATGAATTGATCCGTGTGCAGAACTAAACGGGGACAGATTGACCCGCAGTGTCGTCGTGTGCAACAACAAGACGACACGTAAAACACACACTGCCTGACTGAGTGAGACATCATAGAGGTCAGTTACATGTCCTGCTGTCAAAACAGGAATCAACAGGCAGCGCTGATGATGAATCTTGACATGTGCATCATCTGCTGACACACACACATAGTCACTCACACACAGTCACACACACACACACACACACACATACATACATAGTCAGAATGGACTGGTCTGATGGCTGGCATGGAAATGAAAAAGGAACACAGCCTGTAGCCATTTTACTCCTCTGAGATATACTGTAATGGCCTGGCTACTGCAGTTACTGGCAACAGGACCCTCCCTGGCTGGATTACACACTTTCCTCCTCTCTCTTTCGTTCACTTTGTATTTCTCCTCCGTCTCTTCACACTTCTTTCTCTCTCTCTTTCTCTCTCTCTCTCCCTCTCCCTCTCTCCCTCTCTCTGGGCTTATTCTCTTTCACCATGCCTCCCCTCTCTCTGTGTGCTGCTGCTTGTTTGTCAGATGATGTATTGCAGGTGCAGCAGCAGTGTGGCTGTAGTTGGACCTTGGAGGATTCTAAAACTCTCTCTCTCTCCCTCTTTTCTCTCTCTTACTTTCTCTTTGTACCTCACAGACACACACAGGCTTGTCTGTGGGCTCTCTGTCTGTTTATGTACCGGTGGATGTAGCAGTATTTGAGGTCTGTAGCTGAGATCAGACTGTGGCTTTATTGAATAATCCACTGACCCGGCCATCGATCCTTACATCTCTCTCTGTTTTTTTCTTCTTCTTCTTCTCTGCTTCTCCTCCTCAGCGGGGCTGCAGTATCAGTCATCTTTTAGAAAGCAGCCCTGCCCACAGTGTTCTCCCTGTCATGATGATAAACTGCTTTTTACCAAAGCAGGAGCAAAGAAAAAGTTTGGCCTACGATAATGTGAATTTATGGATCAATGACATCAAATGGTTTTGAGCAGATGGAGGTTGCTAATTTAAAGATTTGCATTTTATCTCTTAATATATATATGTGTGTGTGTGTGTGTGTGTGTGTGTGTGTGTGTGTGTGTGTGTGTGTGTGTGTGTGTGTGTGTATCCATTCCAGGGACTTGGCGGTTATTGTGGCATCCATTGCATACAACACCTGGTTCACCAAGCTGTACTGCAAAGACATGCGCATTGTAACTATCTGTTTATCTTACTTACTTGTAAACCTTTTTGCCAGATGTAGACTATCAATCACTTTTCTTTGTTTAGTTTTCTTCTCTTATGTTTTCTCTGCCTGCCTGAATGTTATTAGAATACCTTTGTTTGTTTGTATTGACTTCTGTCCTGATGTGTTTAAAAACAAACAAACAAACAAACAAACAAAATCCCTGTCAAATCATGGTTGTAGCATCTGTTTGCATTTTCTAAGTCAACAAGTCATAAATACTAAATGAATATCAAGTTAAAAAAAGCAAGCTCAAAAGAGGACACGGAGTCAAGTTACCCTCTGCAAAGTTTTATGTACCTATTTAAGATGATGTGAATCTTTATTAAATATTCATAATGTGCATTAGAGTTAGTGGTATCCATTTGATGTGAACTACATGGAAACAGTCTTCAAAAAGTTACACAGATAAATATAATTTGAAAGGCATGAGATTCAATATATCGATTGTTAAAGCCTCTCAATACATGTTTTGAATTTTAAAGGTGCTCTGTGGAATTTTCTTGTAAACAAACTAAAGTTATATTTATATTTGATGTTACCCATCAAAACACATTGTGTGTGTCCTTGAACTCAAACAAAGAGACAAATGCATTTCCTTCCTCATGAAACATTTGCAAAGCTGATCTTAGTTTTGATTTTAAATCTGGCGCTGTGTACACAGTATAAGTGTATATGTGCCCTTGTGTGCACGATACAAACAAATATACAAATATACATGATACAAATCAGTTAAAGGTAAAATTTTGAAATAAAGAAACCTTTGTTATTAAGATTTATAGTAGTCTAACACAAAGAAAATTCACAACTGGCATCAGAATTTTTGAAGTTTTTGGGGTTTTTTTGTATCTGAAATCAAGCCCTGAGAGGCAAGTGAGTTTAGAGCAATTTCATAAAACTCCTCTAATAGTGTAAAATCTACAGTCCCTTTATCACAGCTTATTTATAAATGGCCTAATCCTACGACTGTGAAGTCCTGTTGTTTGTAGTTCACTTTCTCTGCCTTGATTCTTCCATCTGAGCTGGAAACGTTCAGTCAGAAGTTCATGTGTTACTTGTTTTCCGTCAGGGGTCGGAGGTGGTGGATCAAGTTCTTCACACAGTCAGCAAGTCCAACAGTCTGGAGGAGCTCACTCTGGAGAATGCAGGACTCAAATCGTAGGTTCCCTTTCTCCTATCTTCGTCATCATCATCATCACCAGCCCTGCCTGTCACCTCCCTTTGTATGATCTAATTTCCTCCCCCTTTCTTCTCCCCACGCCTTCACCTGTCAAACACTTCTCCACTTCTCCTACTTTGCCCTTTTCCTTTCTAGTCTGTCTCCTCTTCCCCTTTGCTTGTATCCTATCTTTTCACTTCCATCTCTCTCATCTCACCTCTTCACCTTAGCTTTTCTCACCTCTCCACTTGTCCTCACCCTCCCACTCCTCTTCACCTCCTCTGCTGTCTTGACCTTTCCAATTCTGTCTCTCCTCCTCTTTCTTTCCCTCTCACCTCTCTTAACCTCCACTCTTTCATCCAATAAAGTGCCAATAAAGATCCCTCTGTCTGCCGCTGGCAGGTGTATTGTTTCTCCACTGAAACATTAGTGAGATTTTGGGCTTTACCTGGAAAGACATTTCACCCTCTATTCAGAGCTGGTATCATTTAGCAGAGTAGTTTCCTTATTAAGTATTAATTGAGATGAATTGGCTGCCTCGGGGCAAGATGATTTACTGCACCATAATGATGAAGTTACCAAGTTTTTAAACATTCCCTGTATTAAATCACTTCCAATAGAGCGGGCGATTTTTATTAGAGGCGATCCACAAGCACTGCACCAAACCAATCAACCACTGAATCCACAAGTATGATATTCTCAGAGAGATAGGATACTCAAACAGTGTAGGACTTTAAAGGCTACCTCTGAATATACTCTGATATATGATTTTTAAATACACAAAATAAATGTAAGCTTGAAACGGGATTCTTGGGCACAAAAATGAAAGTATGGCACCGTAAAAGAAGTAGAAGTGAGTTATCACCTTGTCAGCAAGCTGTTGCCTTTTTATGCATCCAGCAGTCTGAAGCAACTTTGGGATTCATCTGGAGTGAAGGATTCTGGCCAACAGATGAGTGAGGATTTGAATATTTACTCTGCTTTTTAGATCTGTTTTGGTTTTCACCAACTCCTGAGGGAAATAACTGACACTGTAGAGGCTTAATTATTTATATTCACTAGCTAGTTTCTCATTCTGTAATTTTGCTGCTTGGTGCTGGGGCAGGTAACACACAGTGGGTTTATTGGAGCCAAATTATTATTTAATTCAGGAAAAAATCTTCTAAATGAAATCTAAAGAATAACTGATTAATGACTGAGAATCTGATCAGGCTGGCAACGATTTAAAGGTCCCATATTGTATAAAGGTAGATGTCCATGTGTTGTTTGATTATAAAGCAGGTCTAGCTTTTATATTAACACCGTGAAAGTATCAAAGCGCTCAGTCCACAGAGAAATGCACACAGCCTGTATTCAGAAACTGAGCCTTAAAACCAGCTGTCAGGACTTCTGTAACTTTGTGATGTCACAACTATACAGTCACTGACCTCAGCCACGCCCCAAGCCCCGCCCGCCTGGACCCACCATCCAGCCTTACAGTATTTGGTTTCTCTGAGTGTTTTAACTGAAATCTGCTATATTTTTATTCAGTCGCTCAGAAAACAGTCAGCCCATCAGAGGAGAAGCTCAGAACCTCTCCTCTGATTGGCTGACTGACCTGTTGTTACTAGAGCTCCAGAGAGAAGCCTGAGAGAGGAGATGTAAAACTACACTGAGATGGTTTTTGGTGCTAAAAACCACAAATATATCCATATACAAATAGATACGTGTATATATATATATAATATGGATCAACACTTCAAATGAAACACAGAAGTGTAAAATACGGGACCTTTAATGGCGTGACTTGCTGCTTCAGACACATGAGGGTCGATACCAGAAAAGTATGAAAGTTCCACACCCAGCCCTTCTCCCTCCCCTCATCTCTGACCGTACAGTAGGTGACTGTTAAAAAAAAAAAAAACTAATCTTTTACTGTCATTTATGATTTAAATGCATTTCCTCTACATTTTACCTTTACAGCAAAACGTAATTCAGATTGATTTAAATTTCTGCACAGTGACAATAAAACGTACACCCGTCACTAAGATATGTAGTTTTATTTATTTTATCAGATGCATTAAGGTGAATTAGGGAAATGTGTCCGGCAGATTTACTCAGTCCTGCAGACCAGCATTGAATTAGCAATTCTATAGAAAGCTCAATTTTCCTTTTTAACATTTTGTCTCCAGGGATTTTCCGCAGAAGATGGCGTCGGCTCTGTCGGAGAACCCAGCCTCTGTGATTCACTCTCTCAACCTGGCTCATAACACACTAGACAACCAAGGTACTGGCCTGGACTCGCTCTGAATTCTTTCTCCCTCCTACTTCTGTCTCTCTCAGGGAACCTCCGATTGTTCTTTTGCTTTTTATTTGGTTGCAGCTTTTGTTTGCTTTCAAAGAATTCAAAATCAATCTCTGTCCCCACAGAAGCCTCATTATCTGTTTCTCTTTCAAGTTATATGTCTATGACGGGTCCTCCTCTTTGGAGAAATGCTTTTATATTTCAGTCTCGCCCACAACTTGCCACACAAACCGAACCTCTTCTGTTTCTCTCTCTCTCTCTCTCTCTCTTTCTCTGTCTCTCTCTCTCTCTCTCTCTCTCTCTCTCTCTCTCTCTCTCTCTTAGAGAAATGCACTTTTCAATTGTGTCTGCCTCAGTCATTGTTGATATATATTAACCACTATACACCTTTCTGCGCTGAGTGAATGAGTGGGTAAGTGTGTGTGTGTGTGTGTGTGTGCACGCCAGGGTCAGGCTGTGCTTGCATGCAAATATCACTCATTAGCTAATTTCTGTCCTCCTGTCTGACACATGTCACTTCCACTCACTTCAACGAATTCTATGTGCTCACACTTGCCACCCTCTCTTTATGTATGTGTGTGTTCATGTGTGTGTTTCTGTGTGTACTGACAGTGTGTCCACTTACTTTATTGTAATTGGAGAGAAAAAAAAAAAAAAAGCACTGCAGCCTTAACTTCCACCATAATAGTGAAAAAAAAACCCTGTAATAACAACAAGAATGACCTTCAGTGCTGTGCCTGTTTAGTTACAATGTGTTTTCTTACTTTTCTTTGCCTTTCAAAGTAAGAGCTCTGTACATGAATACATGAATACAAGCTGAGAACGCCAGGAAAATGCAGGAACCAGGAAACGAGGTTTGGCGTTACAATGAATTCCATTTTTAATAAAGCCGAGCCTTTCATATTATCATCATGGCTGCAGTTTCTTTAATCAAATGGCTGAGCTGAAAGTACGTTACGTAATCCAGCCTGGCATATGGTATTCATATGGGTTTGTCTCTGCAGTGGGTATGTGGGAGAAAGTGAGATTGTGAAGTATGATGGTATTATGTTCTTGTAGCTGTAGCAGGCTATGCATGTGGGTTATAAGTGTGTTTAGTGTCTGTGTATGTTTTGAAGGAGGTGAATTTGCCACAGAGCATTTCATTGTTATGTGACAAAGCTGTGTGTGGGCTGATTTACTGTCGTAGTCATAACTCTTCAGCAGGGGATGGGTGTAGGGCTGTAAGCAGCAATTATTTTCATTGTAGATTAATCTGTCTGTTATTTTAAGTGATTTCAGATGTCCATCAACATGTCCCAACATTGTCTTCAAATTGCTCATTTTATCCAACTAATATTCCAAAATCCAACGGTTTCACTTCACAAAACCAGCAAATATTCACATTTGATTGGTTGGAATTAATATTAATTATTCATTTTGGCTTGAGATAGGTAGATATGTGTGATTAAATGAAGCTTTTATTTTTTCTTCTCTCCTCTCATACCAGGAGTCTCCAACCTGATTCAACAGGTGTGTCGCCTCAACAAGGGACTGCGCCTCCTCAACCTCTCAAAGACCTCCCTGTCCTCCAAGGGTAGGAGTTGCTCCTCTGAGACACAGCAGCCCCTAGTGGCTGACACTTCACACACACACACACACACACACACACACACACACTATAATAAATGTTCAATTAAATTTTGGAGCTGGTGCAAGACTGTGTGTCTTGCTCAAAGACGCCTCAGCAGAGTGAAAGCTTGCTTTAAAAAGTCTCACAAACCACAATGCTGCCACAAATGCATTTTCGTTTGGGCTGGCATTTCCTCACACAGATCAACACACCCGTGCATGTACAGTAGGATCCATCTACCACATGATAATCAGGCCAGAATCATAAGTAGTTGATCTGTTTTCCCCCTAAAATCCTACAAAGGCATTAGTGCAGTGTCCCAGTTCTGTTGCTTTTATCCTGCATGGTACCGCCATCCTGCAGTATTACAGCAGATTCAAAAGATAACATACAGATGTAAATCCATACATTAACAGCCTTATCCTTATGGTATTTTGATCATTATAACATATTTCAATGCATTTTTAAATCTTTTTATAGCATTAATGGGTTATGATTATTTTTATCTGATTTAGCTTATATGAGTTGCAGAAGAGAAGTATGCTGCCCTCCGAAGGCAAAAGACAGTAACTACAAATTTGGTCAAAACTGAGTTAAGAACTAAATCTGAATTTCTGATATCTGGCCTATGTTTACCATATGAAAAACTTTTATGCCACGGAAGATTAAATTTGTGAAACGGCATATAAAATTAGCAGTAACTATATAAATAAGATAGAAAACAAACCACAGTAACTGCACTCTGGTTTGGTAGTAACGTTAGCTAAACACAATCATTTTGAGGGAAAAATAAACCCAGCTAAATTCCAGCTAAAGCTAACTATCTTAGCAGAGTAGCAGTAACTATTTTACCATTTGATGCTAGTGGATGCTAGCTATTTGCTGTGGTTAAGCTACCTTTAAATTGGATTTAATTGTAGATTTTTATACCCATTTCACTTAAATATTAATAGCAGACAGACGTAGCTAAACAGGGATTCATTATTTACCCAGAACTATGGGCTGTGAATAATGAAAAAAGTTTATTTTCTTAAATAGTTTATAGTTAAAGTGGATAATAAAACTGAAAGATAACGTTCTAATTAGATTATCTAAAGGTAGTATCATCTTTCTTCTAGTTGTGCTGTTGGGGTTGGGGGGGGGGGCGTTGGGTTCTCTCTGTTACTTTTTCGGACCAGCTTGAAAACACTAAACCCTTGAATCTCAACTCCTCTGCCTCTGCAGTTACTGCTCTCTGCCTTTGTTGGGCAGCATGGATGAGGAGGATTTGAATGTAATTATAAGGCTGAAAGTTTGTGTCATACAGAACATTCAGAAAGTATTCAGACCCTTTCATGTTTTTCACATTTTCTTATGTCTCTGCTTCTGCAGCCTTATGTTAGATTTTTGTTTTTTCCCCTTCAATCTACACTCAATACTCCATAATGACTGTGAAAACAGTTTAGAAATATTTGCAAATGTATTAAAAAGGAGAAACTGGAATATCACATTGATATAGATATTCAGATCCTTTGCAATGAGCTCAGGAGCTTCCCATTTCTCTTGATCATCTTTGAGATGTTTCTACACCTTGATTGGACATGATTTGTAAGGGCAAACACACCTGTTCAAAGTCTCACAGCTGACACTGCATATCAGAGCGAAAACCAAGCCATGGGGTCAAAGGACCTGCCTGCAGAGCTCACAGACAGATTTCTGTTGAGGTGCACATCTGGGGAAGGACACAAGAAAAAGTTCTGCTGCACTGAAGCAGAGCCTCCTCCATAATTCTTTAATGGAGGTAGTATGGAACAACCAGGACCCGTCCAGAAGCTGGCTGCACGGCCAAACTGAGCAATCGAGGAGAAGGGCCTTGGTAAGAGAGGCGGTCACTGCGGCTGAGCTGCAGAGATCCTGTGTGGAGATGGAGAAAACCTGGCAGCGCCTCATCTCCTGCCCAGCACCATCCCTACGGTGAAGCATGATGGTGGCAGCATCTGCTGTGGGGGGGGGGCGTTTTTCAGCAGCAGGTTTGACAGATTTGACAAGATACACTTTATTGTCCCCACGGGAAAATGTGCCTTGTTCTCACACGTAACTGCCTCCATAGTAATGTAAAACAAATAACAAACAACATATAAACAAAGCGGCACATACTGTAGCAAATCACAGCCACAAATTACACATTACACACACTGTGTGTGTAATATCGCACATATTGCACATATTACACAACCAGTGATAAAGTGATAAGAACACCATGAAGCTAGTGCACAACCCCTGCAGCATCAGGCAGCATTATTTAAAATTTTAATTGAGGTTGGCACAAATGAGTTTTTAAAACAGTCGGGTTTACATTGTGGTTCTCTGTATCGTCTGCCAGAGGGAAGAGCTCTTACTCATGGAGAACATCAGATGGGTCGGACAATATTCTCTGTGCTTGCCCGAGTACAGGCTCCTTTTATATAGTTATATTATTGGAAGGACTGGTTCATTTCTCCCCATAACCTTCACTGCATGCTGAACCAGACAGCAAGCTTTTAACTGTACACTGAGATTGCTTTAGCATGATGACATCCCATAGCTGACTGTGCTCCCTAATACAGCCTGGTAGAATAAGAACATATTCCTCTGGTCCACCCCTGTACACCCTGAGTCTGAGTAGGAAGTATAATCACATCATCATGTATAACCACTGGACTGTGATCCCCCTCTGACCTGGGGTCCAGAACCCTCTCCTCGGTTTTTCTCACATTTAAAATGAGATGGTTGGTATCACACCACTGCACAGAGCGAAAGCTTTACACATATATCCTTAATGAAAACCTGATCCAGAGTGCTCGGGACTTCAGACTGGGCTTCACAGTCAACAGGACAAAGATCCTATAAGCACAGAGCCAAGGCAACGCAAGAGTGGCTTAGGGCCAACTCTGTGACTCTCTTTGAGTGGCCCAGTCAGAGCCCCGACTTGAACCCAGCCGAACATCTCTGGAGACGGTCCCCAACCGAACCAGACAGAGCCTAAGAGGATCTGCAGAGAAGAGTGGCAGAAAATTCCCCCAAATCCAGGTGTGCAAAGCTGTTTGAGTCATACCCAAGAAAATTGAAGGGTGTATTTTCTGCCAAAGATGCTTCAACTAAGTCCTGAGCAAAGGGTCTGAATACTTATATCAATGTGATGTTTCAGTTTTTCCTTTTTTTTCTTTTTTTCTGTTTTCACTTTGTGAAAATGTAGATTGATGAGGGAGATGGGAAAAAAACGAAAAGCTGCAACATAACAAAAAGTGACGTGGTCTGAACACTCTCTGAATGCACTGCATATATTTGCCACAGACAATGACCTTCATACCCTGCCAGTCTATGTTATGAATGGGAAAACCACACGAGGTGTGATTTTTACAAAGGCAGTGATTCGGCGAGGAATGCAGTGATGGTGCTGACCTTGAATGGGTGGGTGTTGGTATGACTTTGCAGGGGCTGGGCATTCTTTGTTGAATATTTATAGATCCATCTCTCTCTCTCTCTCTCCCCCCGTTCCCTCCCCTCCCTCTGTCTTCTGTCTCTAAAACACCTACACATATGCCGACACAAGCACGTACACACACAGGCAAGATACATCTCGCATGTTTTCACACCCCCAGCTCCCACACACACACACACACACACTTGACACTGTCACACAGACCGGATGGCTTCGGAAAAAAGTCTTCCACTTTCAGAAGAATTTTGAGCACTGATAGATTACATGTAGGCGGGAGGGGGGGGGGGGGGGGGGGGGGGGGGTAGGGGGGGAGGATTAGACACCCTGTCCCCTCTTCCCCTCATTTCGCTCCTAATCGCTACAAATTAGGGATGAAGAGCTTAGTGCCTTGCCAGCTTCAGAGCGGCACATGCGGGAGCTGGCTCCCAGTTCTAAAGAACAGGGAGAAACGCACTTCCTGCAACTGCTGACTATAATGGAGGACATATGGTAGAGTGAACAGCACACAGAGTAATGGCGGTTGTTAGACTTTTTGTTTTACTCGTCGCTGCTGATAGATGTTCCTCCCGTGTTGTTGTTGTTGTCGTCGTTGGGTCTATATTTAATCCTCAGCTTGCTGCGTCGTGCTGTGCTTTGCGTCAGTGTTGCAGGGTGAGGATTTTAATGAGGGGCTCCTTCAGGCCCGTGGGTGTAATTGCGAAGTGATCTGATTTGAGAAAATGGGTTTTCTTTTTTGTTTTTGCATTTCAGGGGGTGCACTCGGATCCTGGGATAGGCGGAGAAAACGTTTCTGGCTTCTTCCAAAAGCTCTTCTCATACTAGCCTGAGCTCACCAGTCTTCCCGCAATTATACTTTTACCACGGAGCCTGCCCCCCCTCCTCCATTATGTAGTTTTGTATTCATTAGTCGCTAATAAGTCACGTCCAGAGCAATAAATTGTCTCACTGAAAAAAACAGGCTGATTATAAGGTGATTAAATGACTGAAGGATGAATATAACTTGTTTTGTTCTTCTGCCTCTATCCCCCCCCCCCATTTAGGTGTTGTGTCTCTGTCGCAGGCGTTATGTTCAAGTGATGACTACTCCAACTCTCTGCTGCATCTGGACCTGAGCAAAAACCCCGGGGTTCTGTCTGGAGAGGACGCCACAGTGAGGAACACACATTCAAAAACACAGTATCAGCGACTATGAAAAGGATTCACCCTCCTGGAATTTGTTTATGTCTTGAGTGATCAATAATGAGACTGTAACCTTCCTCGCATTAATAATGAAACAAACACACATGCCATCACATTTTCTACATGGCTCTCCATCATTTGATGTTTGGACTGGCCACTTCTAATTCTTTCATCTCTTGCATCCTCTTCTTCTGCAGTTTTATTAACGGCACCTGACTCATTATCACAATGCTCCCAACTCGTTATATTTAAATGACGGAAGTGGATAGAAACATGCATTAATTAGCATTTTCTTTTCCCAACTTTCTTGAAATTGGGTTATAACCTGGAGTGGAAACCTTTGTTTCTTTATTTGGATCCCCATTAGCTTCCACAAAGGGGTTTTACAACATTTAATCAAAAGGGAATTTAATGTCGGGCGGCACGGCGGTGCAGTGGTTAGCAATGTCGCCTCAGAGCAAGAAGGTTCTGGTTTTGAACCTGCCGGGTTGGCTTGGGCCTTTTCTCTGTGTTTGCATGTTCCGCTCGTGCCCGTGTGGGTTCCCTCCCGGTTCTCCAGCTTCCTCCCACAACCCAAAGACACGCAGGTTAATTGGCGACTCTAAATTACCCGTAGGTGTGAATGGTTGTTTGTCTCTGTATATCAGCCTTGTGATAGACTGGCAACCTGTGCAGGGTGAACCCCTTCCTCAGCCAGTGTCGGCTGGGATCGGCTCCAGCTCTGGATGGTTGGTGTGGCTAATGAAGGAATGAAAAAAGAATGAATGAATGGACTTAATGTCACCAGAAAAAGAGCCTTTAATGTCGAAGTGAAAACAGATTTTGACAAAGTGAACTCAATGAATCGTAAAACTACATGTTTGCATAAATATTTACCCATTCTTCTTTGTACAGCTGCTCACGCGCTGACAGGGTGTTTGGGAATCGTGAGCAAACTGCATTTTCCAATCGGATTCTGCTTTGGATTGATTCTCGGCCGCTCCACTACATTAACGCTGCTGTTTTCAAGCCGTTCTTCTGTAGCTTTGGCTTCGTGCTTGGGCTTGTTTCTGCAACAATATCTCTACTGTATCCCGACAGTATGATGCCGCCTCCACTATAGTTCACACTGGGGATGTTATGTTATGTTTATCATTATGTCTGATGGCCAGAAAGCTCAGCTATGGTCTCATCAGATCACTGAGGCTTCTTCTCGCTGACTTCAAAGTTTCCCATGTGCCTTGTGGCAAACTGTAGCTCAGATGTCAGATGAGTCTTTTTCATATCGCTGTGAAAGGTGAAACATCCGACCAACTGCAGATGCATACTCCGTCTCTCCAATCTGATCCCTCTCTCACTCATCTCCTCGTCCGGTCACTCAGCGGATTTACAGCTGTGCCCAACTCTCTACTTTTCTTACTGATCGATTCAACTGGACTCCAGGGGATGTTCAGTGGCTTGGAAACGTTCTTGTAAGCGTCTCCTGGCTTTTCAGTCAGCTTTTTTATGGAGTTGCTCGGAGTCTTCCTTTGTCTTTATGGCGGTAGTTTTGCCACAAAACAGACTCACAAAATTTCCGCCATCGCAGATACAGGTGCATTTATACTACAGTCAGCTGAAGCCTATTGCACACAGGTAATCTCCATTTAATTATGTGTTTTTTAAAACCCATTAGCTTTCGACATGCTTAGTATTTTATATTGGTAATTAATTTAGATCACTTTCTGGAGACGTGCTCTCACTTTGATATTAATGTTTTTATCTGTTGATTAATGTCAAAAAAGCCAAATCAAATCTGCTTTGATTCATTGTTGCAAAACAAAACATGAAAAATTCCAAAGGGGGTGAAAACGTTTTATAATCGCTGTATATTTGGTATAAACAGTTCTGTGCAGAGGTTTTAGGCACTAAAAGGAAAGCGAGGAGGCTTTCAAACATGATGCCATGAATAGTTTTTATTTATCAATTCACTTTATTGCAAAATGCAGTAAACAAGACAAAAAAAAACTAAGTACTCTCATGTCCCAAATCATGTAATCCCAGACTGAGTGTATGATGTTGAGATCAGAGCTCTGTGGAGGACGGACCATCTGTTGCGGGACTCCTTGTTCCTCTTGTCCCTGAAGAAAGGAAACCCTGGAGGGACTGATCAGACACCTTCCTGATGATATTGCATGATGGATAAGGATATAAACATCTAAATAGAGCTTTTGCACAGCACTGTATATAGCATGAAGGTATATTTTCTGTATTGATTTTCTAATTGTTTTTCCTGTGCAGAACCTGTACCTGTTCCTGGCCCAGCCCAACTGCCTGGTCCATTTGGACCTGTCTGGGACAGACTGCACTGTGGACTCGGTATGTACTCGCTGTCTCTGTAACAGTCACTATCCACCTATCTGTGTCCGATCTCATCTCTGGGATGGGATTCAGGCCAAGAAACAGAAAGGCGTAGCGTCCTGAATACGAATGGCCCACTGAGCAAAAACACTGTTACCTCGGTTGACTCACAGCCTTTCTCTGAGCTCCTCTGTGCATAAAGCCTTGAGTGAAAGCTATTAGAAGGCACTATAATACAAATGTATACCCGCTTATGAATTATACAAATGATCCATTGTATGAATGGCATGCACGAGCTTTTGTCTTGTGTATTTGTTCACATCTTTGTCACTTCAAAGAGATGAATTTGTCTGTGTTGTCACTGTGTCTAAATTTAAACTGCGTCTGCCACTGTGACAAAACAGTGTCTTGCCGCATTAGCGGATACGCTAGCAGCTGAAAGGATGACAGAGCTTTCCGTGTGAAAGACTTCAGTGACCACGCTTCAATGTTTCTGCCCCTGCTGGTTACTGCTGAGACGGCACTTCTGCCTAGTTCACTGTGGATACACCAGACTAGAAAGTTACAGCTGTACTCGGGATGTTGCCGGTGTCCGTCTCCCTCTGGAAGATGTAGAGTTTTGTGAGGAGTGCCGGTTGATCGGGAGGTCACATTTATTGTTTATGTCTGCTGCGTTGTCAGTGCTGTATTGGCTGCTGAGGGCTGGACGCGCAGCGGGGACATGCAAGGTTAGATCCAACAGACATAAATATCCTTTTCTTCATTTGTCCTTCTGCTGCAGGGAGGTTAGAGGTCAGTGTCCGCTACAGATCTGCTCTGAGCTCTGCTCGTGCTCAGTGACACCTCAGCAGAACAGTGACCCCCCCCCCCCCCCCCCCCGTGCCGCCATGATGTCCTGTCATAGTACAAATTTTAATCCCATTGCTGATTCAGTACTGTGTTCTTCCCAGTGGTGGACTATAAAGAAGTACATTTACTCTACTTTACTGTACTTGTGGTACGTGTACTCTACATTTTAGAAGTAAATATTGCGTTTTTTTACTTTTCTACATTTATCTAACAGTTTTATTACTGCTTACTTTGCATATTTTTGGAGATTATTTTTCTTACAAAACATGTAATCAGCTTCTTCATGATGCATTGTTCATTGATAAGATAAGAAAATGCCGGCACTCACAGTTAAATAGTCTTATTATTTAATATGGGGCAATCAACGGACGCGTTTCTGTTTTAGCCATCATCAGCGTAAGAAACAGTGTTGTTCATTGTTGTTATCAGGTCATTTTAGTCTAGAACTTGAGTCATTCATTAAGTTGAATAAATGCATAAGAAAAGAGTGAAGAAATATGTTGGTGTAATACAAATATTTGAAGCTGTTTTCAGTGCAAGTTGTGTCAAGATAAAATACATTTTTCCTAACTAGCTCTGCGGCCTGCCTGGAGCACATCTGAAACAAAATACCAAAATGCCTTTTTGATGAATGATAGCTGTCAGCACTAACCACCATGACAAAACACACACACACACACACACACACACACACACACACACACACACACACACACACACACACACACACACACACACACACACACACTCTGTGTCCCTGTGACTGCTTCACAACAGAAGTCACCCTGTGAACCAGCAGCAGTAGGAAATGATCAGTTTACATTAGCAGTAACTCGATAACAGTGTTAAGAGAGTGAACAGTGAGGCTGATGTCAGTGAGCCACGATCACAGACTGGACTGCTGCATTACGTGCCGCATCATTTCATGTGAATCCCTTGGACATGTGGACTCACAATGAAAACTAACAATGAAAACCACCATATAAAGAGATGGTTTTCAAATGTAAATACACTGAATGGTTCTTGCAGTGGATTTCAGTTCAGGCTGTGTTACAGAAACTTCCTATCTTAAGTTTTAAGACAGGAAGAGTATAAGACAGGATTTTTCCCAAATTGGTATTACAGCAGCAAATCCTAATTTAAGAAAGGATAGCCGTTGATATGACTTTCACTTTTCCACCACTTAGGGGAACGGTCTCGTCCAATGTTGCTCATCTTTTATCGCTTTTACACAACCCACGAAATGTCAACAGGCTGAACTTAGAGGCTGATCAGAGATGCTAACGATGTGTTGTGGTTTGACGCCGAAACACTCATTTGTAGAAACAGGCTTATCTTATCTCCCGTGTTACTGTTGTTGTAAATCTCACCAAAAAAACTCACCTGTCTTGAAGTTGAGAGCCCGTCGTTGTTTTAGTTCCATTGTTTGTACGATTTCAATGAGAAATCTAATGGGTCAGTGAGATGAGATGAGGAAAAGTAGCATCTGTTGCTAGGTAACAGACACAAAAGTTGATAACTGATGTTGGATTGAGTATTTAGGATTTCTTAACCTGAGATAAGACGGGATGAAATAAGATGAAATAGGGACATTGACTTCAGAACTGTTCATCTGTAATGGCTTTTCTTCCTGAATCAGATCCTAATAACCCAAATTACCATGGTTACCAAACAGTTAAAACAGGATTTGCAAGTTAGGAAATTTCTATAAAACGGCCCTAGGATTTTAACTTTAAACTGCCTCAGATTTAATGAAGCAACTCCGCCTCGACCAACTACAACGGCTCACACATTAAATATTAATACTATTTTATTATTCTACTTGTGTTACTTTTTTAAAAAAGGATTTTGAGTGGGGGAAAAAAACATTGTTGTTCTACTTATACTTCAGTGAAGGGTCTTAATTTCTCTTCCAGCCGTGGTTCCTCCCTCCCTCCTCTTCACTGCGATGTGTTTGCTCTCCTCACTTGCTGCACGTCACTTTTAAACACCCGGGAGCAGCGAGCTTGTCGGGCAGGAATCGGTTCCATGGAGGAACAGTCCGACCTGTGAAAACTAATCCTCCTCCCTCTTGTTAAAGCGGGCCATGGATTTCGTGTTGAATTATCTGCATGAATGGAAGTCAGTGCGTCTGTTATTTTTAAGTTCTCAATATTTGTCTGTCTTTATCTCTTTTAAAAACTCCCCTTTAGACCAGCAGACTAGAATGGCTGCTTCATGTCCTGTTTTGTTAATTATCATTTATCCTTGAGAGAAACTGTCTGAGGGAGGATTTGTCTTTTTTAGTGTTGGCCTGTGGGATTGAATTATTAATAAGTTCCTTTTTTAATCTGCGCTGACATACCATCGCCGGTCGATTAGTCAATTTGGGTGATGGATCACAGTGCCAGGGAAAAATGGATTCGTCTGATAGTTTAACCTCTCGCAAGTGATGAGATGATACTTAGAGTCTTACCAGAAATTGTTTTTTTTTGATGCTGCTCATATTTGCTCAGAGCACTCTCCTGTTCACAAACGCACATACTTCTTCTTTATTTCAAGATAAAATGGGTCATGAGGTTTGCGAAACATTAATTTCCTATATTTTCCACAGCCTTTTAGTTTGAAAGTGAGCGATATCTTCACTAGAAGAGAGCTTGAGTTGATACACACTTGGATGGATGGTGGATGAATGGCTGTGCTGCAGCATGATGTTATGTAAGAAGGGAAACTGCAGGTGACACAGCACGTTTGATTTCTTACACGTTTTTCTCAGTTTTTAATATGAAACTTGACGTTTGATGGATAGTCAATATAACAAAATGAGGAACTGTGAGTAATTCATTTTTTCCCTGGTATGGGTAAAGCTTGACTTTGATTCAGTGTAATACAATTACACTTCTTATTGCCCATTTGGTCCTGCTTTCGGGAATTAGTTGACTTCTCTGACAGATGAGCACTTTCCGTACGCACTTTGAAAGACTGGTAGAAACACAGTGTCTGCTATATTTCACTCAGCTGCTGCAGCTAGGCGGCATTAACCCTTAAATGGACAAGAATTAATCAAGAAAAACCCCAAAACATGATTTCTTCTTCTTTTATGAATTCATAGTTTTCTATTTAGCATATAGATTTAAAAAAAAAACATTCAAAACTTTTTTGTCAGACTGTTAGAAAAGTTTGGAATCTTTTATACCCTAAACATTTTCTGTGTCCATAAATAGTGGAAATGCTGCAATAAGGTAACTTCTCAACAAGTGAATCAATATTTCAACTCAAGCTGCAATTGATTTCCAGGCTGTAAAGGAGTGAAAACTACACGGAAAGTCCTTGTTCTTTTTCAAATTGCCAGAGGTATGAAAATGGAATTCAAATTTCACTCCCACATTAAAATAAAGTTCTGTATCAACCGTGAAAAAAGAAATATTTTAAAGTGAAAAACTTTTACATTGAATTGAGACATTTTAAACTATATATATATATGTGTGTGTGTGTGTGTGTGTGCGCGTGCGTGCGTGCGTGCAGCCAGTTGTGAAAGAAGAACTTACTTAAGCAACAACCAAACACCAAAAAGAACAATATAAAATAAATAATTAAATAATAATAAAAAAGCAAAATTTAATTAAAAAATCTAAAGTAAAAAGACTCATAAGAGTTTTACTTTTGACACTAGGTTTAACTACTTTAAATACAGGTGGGCTGATTAGGCCGTTGGTTCCCAACCTGTAAAGGTTCCCAGGAGAAATCTGAGGGGTCATGAGATGATTAAAAAAGCTCCAATACACAAGTTTATATTAATTTGTTGGACTTTCTCTAATTTTTCTTTTGTGTGATAATTTCACCTCTTTGTGCCTTGATTAATTATTTAGATTAAACCAAATGTCTCTTTGGCGGAAATGCTAATAACTCATAGACAAACTGAAACTAGATACTGATTTTCTGTGTGTTGTCACAAGCCAAAAACGTCGAGAGCTTCCGGTTTAAATCTTAACCGATGCCTTGTGCTTTTATGACGTTATCATATGTTGTTTTATCTTAAACTGTCAGATAAACGTAGTGGAGTAAACGGCACAATATTCTCCCAACTGAAATGTTGCGGAGTAGAAGAAAAGCTGCAGATACTCCGACGCTGCTCACACGCTGGGATCATCAGTGACTGTCTGAGCCAAACAGCAGAACACAGTTCGTGCCCTGCTCACATGTACATAGCAGTAATGTAGCATCTTCCTCAGTGCATCTCGAGCAACTAGTCTTAACAGAAACACAGAAAGCCATATTGGAGAATTTGACATTCAGATCTGATGATGCCATTTGTCTTAGAAATCACATTCAACAGAAGCTAAACCCACCTGTTGTGTTATTTAATAAACTTGGTAAACATTGTGTTATCTTGAACAAATCCCAACCATATGGCACAAAAAGGATAAAAGCAAAGACTGTTTTTATCCTGATTTTACATCTCATTTTGTTCTGGACTTAGCACCTCATGTTCCTGATGGGAAAGCGGTCTCAGACTGCTGGACCTGTTTGTATCTGTAGCGCTGCAGGGACATTTTTATTGAAGAAGTTTCAGCCGAAATATAGTAGCATCATTTTTTTTTTAACCCGTCTGTGTGCGTCAGTTTTAATCGACACTGCAACCATTTGTGCAGCCTCGTAGCCAAAACAACTGCTGTACGACACAACCGTATTCACTGTAGTGAACGTAACACAACCCCCGTTTGTCTCTCTGTCTCTCCGCCAGTTGTTCGGTGCCTTGCTGCGAGGGTGCTGCGCTGACCTCTCCTACCTGAACTTGTCCAAGAACTCCTTCTCTCACAGGTGGGTGTTCACCTCCAGTGTAAATCGCTGTTAACTGATTCATTTCTTGTACTTTCCTTAAAGCGCACAGACACATTAGTTTTCCTCCTCTGACTCAGCCAAACGGCTCTGGAGGAATTCCAGTCAGGAGGCAGCGAGCAGAGCGAGCATCATCATTTATTTTCTGCTGTAGATTAGTGTTTAGCTCTGGACCTCACTGACGGAATTAACGTGCACGTTCGCCTCACTCCTCTCATTTGCTCTGCCTTACTGTGTGTGTGTGTGTGTGTGTGTGTGTGTGTGTGTGTGTGTGTGCTTCCGTCTTTCTGTAATGTACACATGTCTCTGTTTGCTAACAAGTTTTCTGTCTGTCAAGCACTTGTATGCATTCCCGCAAGTGTATTTTATGTGTGTGTGTGTGTGTGTGTGTGTTTACCTAGCTAGCAGGCAAGAAGCAGCTCCGGCTCTCATCATGTCATGTCCCCCAGGAGCCCAGGAGCTTCCCTGCTCAGCATATTGCATTACATGAATTACAGAGAAAAATGAGACTAATTTTAGATGGGAATTATGGTTCCATTCCCCAGGCTCCCACGCCTGCATTTTTTTCCCTTCTGTTTCTTTGTATCTACTGTATCTCTCTCTCTCTCTCTCTTTTTCCATCGTTTACTTTTTCTTTTTTGCATATATCTGGCTGCACCTCTTGTTCAGTTTTTCACCTTACTTACTTTTTGTTATGTGAATTCCCTCTCTTGCTGGAGCTCTTGGCCGCATAACTTCTTCTTTCTCAAGACAGTTTATAATGAGAAGATTGAATTTCCCACTATCTCCACCCCCCTACCCCCCCCCCCCCCCCCCCTCTTACTGTTGACATCCACACTCCATCCATCTTCTCTGGCTGGTTTTAATCCTTTGCTTCCAGTGGCTGTTTTCCCCCTCTCTTATCCCTCTCTTCTTTCTCACTGCCTCCTTCACTCCATCATCCTCTCCTGCTTCTCTTCCTCTGTCTTTATCACCCTTCATCTTCTTCCCTACCACTCACATGCCTCGCATCCTCCTGCTCCTCCTCCCCTCCTCCCTCCTTTCCTTTTCCCCCTCTGTTCATAGTTCATTCCACCTCCTGCCGGTCATGGGTCTTCTGGTATTAAACGCACGGAGACTCAGTTGCTGCCGGTCAGACGGCTGCGGTGTTGTGGTGACAACACAGAGCCACAAAGCTGAACCGAGCTGATAAGAACCGCGCGGCTGCCACTCATGAATATGGAACGGACCGCCTCAGACCCCTCCTTCACCCATCACACACACACACACACACACACACAGATGTTGCACTCGCGAGAAACAATGAGCTGTCCGTGTAGACACGGTTACACACACACACACACGTGCGCATGTGGTAACAAGCTGCTGATGCAGCTCTCTGGAGATCTGTCGTGTGAGAGAGACGGTGACACTGCATCCGCTTATGCGACAGAAGCCGTTCTGTATCGGCGGAGTCCTGACGGGCTGTATGCTAATTATGACGAAGCAGGTCAGAGAAGAGCTGGTGTCCCACACACTTGGAGGTTATCAGAAGCAGTGACAGGGGCTTGTAATGCAGCCGCCTGGTTCTCCCTCACAGCTATCTGACTGTCTTCATCTCCGTCTTTTCTTCTCCCTCCCACCGTCGCTCTCTCCCTTATGACCTTTTCCATTTTTACCCCTCATAACTCCATTTTCTCCTACTTCCACCCCCCCACACCCCCTCCCCTGGCCTTCATCTCTCATTTTTCTTTTCTATTTGTTTCCTCTCACCACATGCAGTTTTATCTTTTAACCAAGTTAACATGCTTTTATCTGCGTGGGCTGAATGTTGGAGCTGTCTGGAAGACGTGTGAGTCGGTCAACCATACATTTGCTTTATCACGGGGGGGGAAATGGATGCACTGCAGCTCGAGGAATAAAATTGTCTTTCGGCTTAGCTTCTGTGTGTGTGGGGCTTGAAATTAACATCCTCCACAAATCACCTGTGGTAGATAATGTTGTCAAGTTACAAACCAACTTGGCAAGTGCTAAATCATATTTTAATGGTCCTGTTTTAACAGGGCAATCATAACAATCAGTGTAAAGCAGTGGGTCATGTGCACAAGGACAATAAGGGCTTATACTCACAGCACAATATGCGCAGAGTGGAATAGAAATTGGAAGGGTGTAGTGATTAGTCATTATATTCTCAGCCAGTCACATTACGGGTCTCATACCTATTAAACAGCTGTGCCAAACACATGGGCACATGACAAAATTGGCTCAGCAATCAGAGGGGAGAGCGCAGAGCAGCTTTTCAGTTATGATGTCCCGGAGGTTTGCACAGTATTACAGATATGCTGCTAGAGGCAGGCGATGTCTCTTTTTTAGCCTGAATTTGATTTAGTGGAATTATTGAAAGTCAGGCTTCGCTCAATACCTGTCTCGTGTGTTGTAATGTGTGGTTTTATTTTGAGAGAAAATGATGCACGCCACCATATCTGTGCTCGCAGCTTTAAAAATCGCAATTGTTGAAATGTTTGAAAAAGTTTAAATGTCTGTAACTCGCAGAGTTTTTGAAAACTTCAAAATGTCTCTTTATGGAAGTGGCTGCTGGAGTCGAAGCAGTTAAAGGAAGTGAAATGTCAGTTGAAGTTAAAACAATCAAAGTAGTTCAGGAGTCAGTGGAGGTGGAAACACGAGCATGAAGAAGAGTTGAGGTGTTTGAAGTCTTTTGAAACTGCTGAAGTCAGTTCAAGTGTAACTGCTGGAAGCTTTTTAGAAGATAATTAAAATAAAACTGCTGAGAGGAGATGAAGGATTCTTTGAAGAGAAGGTCCTCAAATGATTTGAGGCTGATTTGAAATCTATTTGTTTGGAAAATACACTGTAAAAAAAAAAAAAAAAAAAGTATGAGACACTTCAACGCTTGACTTCAGTGTAGAAGTAGTTTGGTGGCAAATGAAACTCAACACCAATTTTGTGACTTGGCAGTTGTGCAGCTGTAGATACACTGAAATAAAGTCTATTTTTCATCTAGTGCGCATCATCCTTTTGATTCGTCCACTACTCGTCTGATCTGCAGTAGCTTACTAATGGCTTCTCCTTCAGCCTCCGCTTTACCTCGTGTTTAGAGCTGAGTAACAAAGGTTAGTTCAATCGGGAGCGGCTTCATTCTGACGCAACCAATAAACTTTTACTGCCACGTGCCACGTGAGTCCTCGGCGATTAGACCACATGGGGATGTCATCATATGTGTAAACGGAGGCGAGAATGTGCGAAGCATAAGAAGTATAGAAAAATGATTTACACATCCGTATCTGTTGCGAAAGGGTTCTGTAGCAAAAAGAAAAGTTGTACAATGGAGGTAAAAGTAAAACGGTTTTCGCAGACATAGTTTGATGTAGTTAATGACATTAATGACTGCATCCCGTTTATGGAGCTGAGTCCTCGTTATCGAAATTAGCTGCACCCGTGCTTTTCCCGCAAAGATGAGCCAAAATGTCTTCCTGGAAAAAAAACGAAATGACATGTCATGTTATAGATTAGTGTCATATTAACCGAGCTGTGGCTTTCATCTTCTCTGACGTGATGAGATTGTTGGCTTTAAGAAAACGATGAAAATTCATTGTAACTGTCAAAATTTTGGCTGGTGAGCTATAAAGTAAATTTCAAGCTCTCTGTGTTTTTCTGTGTGTGTGTGTGTGTGCGTGTGTGCGTGCACATTAAAAGACCCTCATTGCTGAAAACAGTACCTGTTGTTTATCAGAATGAGGATGAAAGAGCAGAGTAGTAAAAAAAAAAAATAAGAATAAAAAAAAGCTTCTGTGCTGCTCAAGTAAACAACATATCAGTTGCCTGAAGAGAAGTAGCAGGTAATCTGTTCCAGAACAACGAACCTCGTCTTTCTGGAAGATGAATTCATTCTTCCCCCCTCTCTATCTCTTTCCTCCTCCTCCTCCTCCTTCTTGCCTCTCATCACTTTCTCCTGCCATCTCCAAACCCCCGCTTCTCTTCCTCCCCTGTGGTGAATTATTTGTGCAGTTGGGGTTGAAATGGCAGATTGGCTGCTCTGACAAGTTCTAAACACAGCTCTGAACCGGTGTACTACATCCATCCTGTGAGTGCTGAGGATAGTCTCCTTATGTACCGTGACTCAGAGGGACGTTGTAGTCTACACACACACACACACACACACACACACACACACAGGCTAATGTACTGTATATGCCAGGCAGATGGTTGGATAATTGATCAGTGTTACCTTTTTAACTGGTGGCAGTAATTAATGCCAACTTCACCTTTTCACTTTGTCGGCTTGATATAATACTGACCTAAATGTCACAGGCAGCATCTGTCTGCTTTTAGCCTTCTTTTTCTCTCTCATTCCTGTCGCTCCGTTCCCTCTCTGTCACTTCTCCGCTCGTCTGCTGCAATCTTTCTGTCACTCTCTATCAGCGTATCACGTCCTTCTGCCATCCTCTGTCTTGTCTCGATCAGTCGCTTATCTGTCCTCATCGTTTCCCTCACCACCTTTCATTTTCTGTCTGTCGAAATGCCTGACCGTGATCCATCGTTAATGCTCACCCTCTGCCCTCCTGTTCCCATTCATATTTCTAAACCTTTCTCTTCTCTTCTTTACTGTTCTTTTCCAGGAAAGCCAGGGATTCTCTGCCAACTTTCCGCCAGTTCTTCAGCTCAGCATTCAGCCTGACCCATGTCAGCCTGGCCTCTATGAAAGTCCCACCTGATTCACTGAGGTGAGTCACTGTCACAGGCGAGGGTTTAGAGTGACCTTTGAAACCCTGAAGATCTGTGAGCGTATCATCGATTCAAATCACTGGTATTGTTTGAACTGCAAAGGGCTGAAAAAGGAGCAGCTGGACATCTTAACTTCATTCAGTCTGACCCCTCTCGCTTGTGTCATTGTTACTGTATGTATCTGGGATGATCAGATTGTAATTCAGTACAGCAGAAATACAATAGATATATAACCAAGGTGTATGAAAGATGCTATCCCCTAAGTCACTTTGCATATAGCTGGCCACACTACTCATAAGATACATCCAGATATAAAAACCTATATAAATATAACACAATAATACAAAATAAACAAATCGATCCAAGAAAGATGCACCATCAAGATACACTCATGTTTTTTTAAGGCCACTTTTTCCACTATATCGGTGGGAAAACCAAAAAGAATGTGACCTGCATTTCTGATCAAGTTACCAAAGCACCATCTGAATCCAGGTTCATAGAAAGAGGGTCAGGGAACGAATTCAAGTTTAAATGGGGAACTATGTGTGTTGTCATTAGGATCCATTAGGTGTAGACTCAGTTTGGTTGAGATGGTAATATATTACATAATAAATTTCCGATTTGACTGAGGTTTGAAAGCAGATTACTGCTTTACGAAATGATACCAGATCATTATAAAGGCACCGATTCAGGGTCAGAACATGTGATCAGTGCATCCTTAAAGTGATAGCTCAGGTTATTTGACGTGGGGTTGTGTGAGGTACTTCTCTGTAGTCAGTGTATTACCTGCAGTAGATTCAGATCAGTGAGCTCCCAGTTCAGAGAAGCAGCAGGAGCACCTGCACAGAAGCTGAGTGATGAGCCGCTGTGGACGGGGTCAGCTGAGAAACGTGATTTAGCCATTTTAAAACATGCCCACAGAAAAAAAAAAAGCCAATATCAGTTTAAGTGTACGTTTTATTTGGAATATTTTCTCTGCTTTATCTTGTAGTCAAACCTTTCCTTTGGAACTACCGTATTCCTGCGCACAAGCGCACCTACAGCGCGCCACAGGAAAGGGCTGTTTGACAGCAAGATAAAGCGGTGGAAATGTTCAAAATAAAGCGTACACTTAAACTGATATTAGCTGTTTTCTGTGGGGTTTTTTTTAAAGTGGCTAAAACACATTTTTTACTGACCTTGTCCACAGCAGCACATCACTCAGCTTCTGTAGTTTCTGCTTTCTGAACTGGAAACACGCTGATCTGAATCTAATGCAGGAAACACACTGACTATAGATAAGTACCACAACACTACATCAAATAACCCAAACTATCACTGAGGATGCACCAATCACATGTACTGAATCTGAATCGGCGTCCTTATTATGGTCTGCAATCATGACATAACCAATCCACATTAAGTGCAGTTTCTTTGTCATTGTCATTATAAACCGTGGCTTCATGTTACGTTAAATGGTGACTGAGACCGACAAATACACAAAGTTAGAATCTATTATACAAGAAGTTGGACTGGTACGTCCCAATTTACAATGGTAAACTAGTATAATCAGTGGCCGACACCCCAGCACTCACTCATTTGGTAACCAAATCTCCTCTGAGTGTTTTATTAATGCTGCATTAGTTATGGCGTTCCTGATGTGGTTGTGTAACGAATATTCTGCTGACTATATTCAGCCTTGACTAGTGCATCACCACTTGTGGCAGCCAACTGGCAACTGGATCTCTCTTCCCCTTCATTTAGAGAAGCTCTGGACAGAACTCACACACTTAGCTGGCAGAATAAACAGCAACAAAAGCCAAGACGATGCTCTAATATACACATCAGAGGGTCCCTGTAATATTATACTGACATTATGTAAGAACGATAGCATAAACTCACTGAGGAACTACAGCAGAAAGTATGTTACTATATCATATGTTAAGTGAAGAATAAATAAAACACTGAGAGAAAAGATATAACAGCAATATTCTAAATATTATAGTGGCATTATAAAAGAGATAAAAGGATGTAAAATATCACTGTAAAGTCACTTAATCCTTCTGGATATTACTGCATCACAGTGCTAACTGGAATATTATAGGAATATTACTATAGGCTTAGAATTATAAACTAAGTGAATGTATTGTGACAGCCTTTTTGTAATGACTGTCACACACAGTAGGAGTAAATGAAATCCATAAAATAATCCAATTAAGAAATGAAATACTGCACATCAGGAGGTGTAGGGGACATGTTGCCTTATTTCTTACACTGGAGCCAATGTTTCTCCTGGAGCCATGAAACTCTACAGATCTGAAATAATGCTATGTTTAGCTCAGGTGAAGGTTTGTGATTTGAGTATCTTCTACCTCTGACAACCCATGCAGCTTATTTGTCTGTGTGTGTGTGTGTGTGTGTGTGTGTGTGTGTGTGTGTGTGTGTGTGTGTGTGTGTGTGTGTGTTCAAAGTACTGATACCACCTCTCTGTGTCAACAAGCATTTGTGCTGCTGAAATATTTAGTCAACTTGAGGCCTACGAGAGGATACATTCTCACCTGGGCCACTCATGCTAAAACTGTATCCACTCATGATCCTAAAGCACGGAGTCAAATATAACAATTTAAATACTGATACCTTTGATGAAAATCAAGCTTTTAACCTTGTTAACATGCCCATATGATGTTTTTTTATATAATACAAGACCTATTGGGAATATGAGGGAAATAAGCAGTCAACGCCATGACTGTGTATTTCCACCTTGCACCGCAGTGAACGAACAGTCTCATAAAAACAGATTCAAACAACCAGGGATTCATACATCATAACAAAAGAACCAATCCCGTCAAGTTGTGAGAACGGGGGGGCAAAATAAATCCAAAAACTTGTCAGTACAGAGAGCAAGAGTCTGCATTAGCACAGCCACTAACACTGCGTCAGCCACTGCCACTTACAAGCTAACAAACAACATAACCGATGAACTACTCTGACCGTTCTGATAACGTCTTCTAGCTGCCGATTTTGTTCACACTGCTGTTTTATCTGTCAGCCGAGCGCAAGAAGCTGTGGTGGGGCGGGGCACAAGGCCTGATCCAGAGTTTTCGATGAGGAAGTAAGAATAGATGTACTTCCAGCCCCAGTTTGTGTGGAAAAACCATGTTAAACAAAATATTCATCATAGCAGAGTATTTTGCAGAGTTTAAAACATGTCTGGAGAGGAACTTTAAATTATTTATTCTGGCGTTCTCTTGCTGGCAATCTGACCCTAATGCATAGCTCATGCACATTGGTATGCTCCACCATCAGTACAAGCAAAGCCACTCAGCATTTATTTTTCTTGTTTTTATTGTCTCAGGCTTGAATACTAAAATAGCTTTATACCATATGGGGAGTAATTAGCATCCAAAGCCTCGAGGAGATTCAATCATCAAGGCTCACATTAGGCTTCAAACATTTCTTCTTCAGTAGTGGAGCTATTTTCTGTAATGTTAGTGGACTGGCCTTCAATCAGAGGACACGGATTGAAGTGTCTGGATTTGGACAGTGTCCACTGTGTTTATGTGTCTTTGTGCAGGACTCTGTATCCTGACCAGCTTCAGGAGATCTGTAACTAAACCAGCTCAGTGAGCAGCCGAGCAAAAAGCGAGTTTCCCTACAGGGATGAGTGGAGTATCGCTATATTACAGTTTCTCTGTTAGGTGTTCAGCCTGCTGTTTGCTCCTCGTAGCCAAAAAGCACCATCAGTCGCTGAGTAAACAAAGCAAACTGCCAACAATTGAGATGATTGTGTGCTGCATGATGGATCCCAGCCAAAATGGATGGAGTGGACTCCCCACTTAGCACTTCTCCTCATTACCTCCTCATGGTGCATAACTCTTAAATGTGTATTCATTGCACAAGAACAAGCTCCAGCAGGGCCTTGATGTGCAAATGCAGTTTTCCTTTCTGCATCCAGCTTGGCCCGTGTGTCTGTGTCTTCACACACAACAGTTGGCCAACTATACTGAATAAATACTGAAGGTTTTTGAGGTGATTTCTGGTGGGGACTTAGTGAGCTATGAATCTCCTTCCTAAGCTACTTTTCTCTAAATCCTTTAAGATGGCTCTAAAACTTTTAGGTGTGCAGACGAGAACGTGGAGCAGGCTGGGGCGGCGGGGAGGGGTCGGATGATCCGTTCAGGTTGTTAGAGGGAGGAAAAGCAGCAATTGGATTTATGTGGGACTGATCTTCCCTTCTCTAATTTTTTCACTCTGTCATCTTCGCCTTGCCTTTGTCCATTAATTGCCCTTTGTTTCTCCCCCATTTCTTCTTATCTACCTATCATTCTGCTCACTCCTCTCCTTCCTTATCTGCCTTTCCATTAATCTTTTTTGCTTCTATCTTTGCTTTTGCATTCCCCTGTTCTCTCTCTCTCTCTCTCTCTCTCTCTCTCTCTCTCTCTCTCCCTCTCTCTCTTTTCCTATCCAACCCTGCCTGTGTTTTCCTTCAGGGCTCTGTTCCTGGGTCTGTCCAATAACCCTCATATCACTGATTTACACCTGGACATCAGCAGCTGTGAGGTACGCTCTGTCAGTCTGTGCTGCTCTAGGTATATTCACTCATCTTCTTCATAGATTAATGCTTGTGGCTGTCCCATCATGTTCCACTCCTCTCTGTCTTCCACCCACAGTTGAGGTCGGCAGGTGCCGGGGTGATTCAGGAGCTCTTTCCTCGAGTTTCGTGTGTGGGGACTTTAGACATCGCCGATAATGGTAAGAGACACGCCGTCACACGCCTGCTCATACACCCGCAAGGTGACACACTGTTGAAACCCTTCTGATGGCGGGCGTCATGGTCTGGGCTCTGACATGTGCAGTTTTTATTTGAAATGCATCATTTGAAAACCAAACTAGTGAGTAAATATCAATCTAACCCCCTTCGTTACAAACTGGAAGTGTGAAGTTTACGAATGGCTCCTTTAATTGTTGGAGTACCCCTTTAAAGGAGATGACTACATCCAACTGGGTGTCAACATGTATTTCAAGGTCTTTATACTTTATTCCCCTTTAAAATTTTAATATTATTTAGTACAATGTTTTTACTAACAGAGCAACAAGGATTCAGTCAGTGACACATACTGTATCTGAAATGCTTGTACATTTAGATTTGTCAGAAAATTCTGCTTGGAGCACTAACTCCCGATTATGAACATCCAATCTTAGTTAAATCATCAATTTCAAAAGCTAATCACATGAGCAGGAGGTTTGAGTGGTGGAGGAAGTTGTTTTGGTATGAGTCATTGTGACAGGTTGTAACGGATGTGCTGTGCACCTGCATGAGTGTGATTGGATGTTCCCAGTCAGCCGGTAGCCCAACAGCCGGTGAATCAGCAACTGACGCATGAATAACGCAGCTGATGTTATTCACCTAATGCAAATGCAACCTCAGTGCCGTGTCTGAACTAATGCAGTGCCCCATAAAACAGCAACAGTGCATTTATTCATAAGGCAACAAGTGGTTTGTCTTTTATATTCAGGGAGGATTACCAACTGAGCAAAGTGATCAAAGGCCCAGACCTGTTTCACAACACTTTCAGGGACCCCAGTAGTCCCAGGGTCACGGCATGTCACTTGGTAATTTGACTAATTTCTTTTTGGAAATTCACACAATGCAAACTAAGAGATCCTTTGTTATTAGGGAAACCAGGCCTGTGTCAAAATGTAGTTATAAGACCATTATTGTTTTTGTTTATACTGTGCTGATGTGGCTTGTTTTACATTAAACTGTGTTTATTATTCCAGTATATTTGTACTAGGTGATCTCTGGTCTTCTATACAGTATTTATTTGTATCCCCATTAGCCTCTACCAAGGTGTAGCACCTACTCTTCCTTTACTCAAGTAAACATTACACCATAATGCAATAGCAGAATGATAATAGCAATGACAATGTATTACAGTGAGTGCCCTGTACTTAGTGGGAAATAAGAGACGACAGGGTACATACACAGGGTGGTGTATTCATGTGTCCACCAGCATTTTTTTCTCCAAGCCCCCCCCCCCCCTCTATGGCCATGTTTACCATCATGTAACCTTGCTGTCAGAATCCTATGAAATGTTGAATTATGTTGTAAAGCTTTTCTCATTTTACAACAAAAAAGATTCTCTCTCCCTCTGACTCGATTTTAAAAAACATTTCATATCACCACTTCACTATCTCGACGTGGTGAACAGGCCATGTGAATCTGCATTGTAATTTGAAAGTCACACTTCACTGGATCAAAGACACATTTTCATCCAGTAGAAGAAATTGTATGGAAACCTTTTCACCTTGACTCTGCTGCACAATACACAATCTACACTTCACCACTGAGTTTAATTCTATAAATCTGCTAACGATAAAAACAAATGCATATCTTGAGGATGTATTCCTTCCAGTGTTCTGTTTTTACCATTTATCCTGCCAACCGCTTCCCACTGACAAAAACAGAGCGATGGCTCTGCCTTAATTTCCAAACCGCCATTAGTCTATTTATTAGTTTAACAGAACCAGTATTATTGAAAGAAACATTAACATGTGTCTCCTCTGGTGCAGCTCCTCTGCTTCCTCCTGCTCTGTCATATCACAGCTTCCTGTCATTGACGCTAAAATAAATTCACATCAAATTAGAAGCATGTATGCGTATTTTAACCACGGACATTTATTTTTTCTCTTTTGAATGAGCCATTTCAGTCTTTGTTGCTAAAATATCTTGCCATGGTAACCGCTTCCTCTTTTGCGAGAACGTGAGTGGGTGGGAGTGGAGGGGTAGGGGGAGGGGGAGAGGGGTTAATTGGGAGTATTTTGGAATTTCAGTGGGCAGTGAGATTTTGTTCCAAAACAGATCGTGAGACAAAAAAAATTAGCTTTGAGAGCCAGAAATGTTAGCAACTGGCAAATGATGAGTAACTGGTAAGACAGCCAAGTAGAAATCTGACTTTTTCAGTTTAATCTTTAAGTTTTATGCCTGTTCTCTCATTTGATTGTTACTTACAAGGATGTAATTAAAATCTACTTTGAAGTTGGTTTCAACAGAGGCTCAGTAGAGCGTAGTATTGCTTGCGTTGCACTATTTTACTCTAGTGATGCTCCAGTGTACGGTGTTGTGTTGTGTTGTGTTGCAGGTTTGGATGCTGACTTGCTGGCTGTCATCCCAGCTTTCTCCAGGCACCCCTCCCTCAAACACCTGATGCTGGGGAAGAACTTCAACATCAAGGGCAGGTACGGACCACATGGGGAGCCAGCACTACAGATGGCTGAGATGATGATACTGATGTTGACTGTGTTCTTCTTCTCTCTGCCTCCTCAGGGTGCTGGATGAGATTCTGCAGAAAGTAGTTCATTTGGTGCAAGAGGAAGAGTGTGTGAGTTGGATTATGTAACATATTGTGTACACACACACACACACACACATACGTACACACAGAAATCCTCTGTGGCGTTATGTACAGACGCACGCCTACACATACCTCACAGATCTGTCGCCACACACACACACACACACACACACACACACACACACACACACACATATCCTGCACACACACAAACACACACTTGTCATCATTTAAATTCTTGCATCCTTGTTCATGTGCATTTAAGCTTAATCTCCCACCTGCCACATACACGAGGTGCAAGGTGCAAACACAGAGTCATGATGTCTGTGGGCCCAGCGAGTGATTCATTTGGTCTCAGTTTATTCGCAAGACTCCCGAGGCTCTCTCTGCTCTCCACTCTGCAAATCCAGCATGACAAGTAGCTTTCTCAATTATTTACCGCTGTTGATGGGGATAGCTCACAACTATGCTCCCGTACCAAGCACAGACCGATATTTACATGCAAGTGTGCGCACATAAGCCACTGTAAATGTGTAAGGTAAAAGGCTTTACACCATGTTCCTCAGAGGTCAGCCTGTTAGGCAGCTCGACCAGTAAGTGATGATGACACCGACATCACAATCATCTGTGTGTCTCCTACAGAGCTTTGATGCTAACACTCCAGTGAGTCATAGGAGGCTGCTAGCATGAAAGTGAGAAACCGAGAACTCCCAGCAGCTAAAATGATATGCAGCAAATTCAAAATACATAAACAAAAATTTGGAGGGAAAAAAAACTCTGAAAGAAATAGTTTTGATATTTTGGGAAATATGTCTATTCGCTTTGTCTTCAGGAGTTATAGGAGGATTGCTATCACTCTTTCATCTGTTTGCTTAATATGAAGCAGGAGACACCTAGCTTAGCAGCTAGCGTGGCTCTGTCCAAAGGTAACAAGAACTGCAAACCAGCACCTCTAAAGCTCGTTAATTAACATATATTTTGTTTAATTAAGCTTTACAAAAAGCAAAGTGTAAAAATGTCAAGTTGTAGGTTGTTCATAAGTCTTTACGCTAACCTGCCAAACACCTGCTAGCTCCAGCTTTATATTTAGCAAACAGAGATGCCACATGTAACTCTTGCCTAGGGAGTGACTAGTTTTCAGAATGTCTTGTTTCAAACCAAGCCCGCCCTATAATTCCTGCTTCAACACAAACTAAACATAGAGATATGGAGACTGCAGTGAATAGCTAAAAATCTGGCTGGTGCTCATCACAAGTATATTCAGAAATTCAAAAATAGGATTCAACTTCTAGTCACAAGGCTAAAATGTAGCATCAAAACCTACAATTCAGGAAAGTTGTTGTTGTTGTTGTTTTACAGATTTTCACTTTATTTGTAAAATTAGCAAGTTGGTTGAAACCAGTTTTAACACTGAAGTGAGTTCATTCAAAAGTTATAATATGTAATGCTGCAAGAAAGCACTGTGCTCAGAAAGTGTTTCTAAAAGAAGAAACATGAAAAGAAGTGCAGCTAATTATTTTGCAATAGGTCCAGTTTAAAAAAAAACACCCTTCACCCTTGATAGTGATCAAATCGTTTTCCATCTTTTTTTTTCCCCCTCCACGCTGTCTCTCACTGTGTTCTCCAGGCCCTGCAGTCCCTCTCTCTGGCTGACTCGAGGCTTCGCCAGCGGGGCACGGTGCTGGTCAACGCCCTGGGCTCCAACGCCTGCCTGCGGAAGGTGGACCTGAGCGGCAACCTCCTGGAGGACTCTGGGGCCAAGATGCTCAGCAAAGCCCTGCAGATTAACACAACACTCAGGTGTGTGTGTGTGTGTGTGTGTGTGTTTAATTGAAAGTCACTAGAGTAGTGGGAATGAAGAGGGATTTCCTTGTAGATTAGTGGAGAAGAAGAAGAGTAAGACAGGAAAAGAAGAGGTTTTAGAGGACAGATGAAAGAATAGGGTCAGAGAATATTAATATTATAGGTATGGTTTGAGGACAGGACACACTGAGGCTGCTGCGAGGCAGAACAGTGAGTTCATTGCGGGGCTTCAAAGACGAGAGAGGGAAAGTGAACCGTGTAAGAGATAAGAAGGTAAGACTGAGGAGTCGGAGGGGTAGCGAGGCGAATTGGTAGGAGGGAGAGAAAAGGGGGAGGAGGGATGGAGAGAAATGGCCTTGAGGCATACAACATATTGTACAACGCTGAAGTAAGAGAAAAGAAGAGGCTGAGTGAAGATATGCGTTTGTTTTTGAGGTGTGTTGGAGGTGAAGGAGTGGAAGATGTAGGTAGTAGAAGGTGTGAAAAACAAGAGGTGGGGGAAAAGGAGAACAGCAGCGAGACGGGGGGTAGGATGGTTGTATTATGACGGGAGAAACGGCTGGATATGGACTTGAGAGGGAGAAAAGTTATGAAGGGATGGGAGATGGAGACCACCTAAGGAGTGAGATTTGGGTTTTGCTGATTGAATTTCTAGGGCAGAGAGAAAGAGAGCGAGTGAGTGGGGTGGGGGGAAAGAGAGAGATGAGGATGGAGGAGGAGGATGGATGAAAGAGAAAAGGGGCTGGAGATGAGTGATGTATTAAAAACAGGAGTTAGACAGTGTCGAGTGTAGGTGGAGGATCTGCACTGTGAAATAACAGAAGCTCATTAGTTGCACGGCAGTCGCTCATGCATTGTTAATGTTGTGATATGGACTCATTCTATGCATGTAGCAAAAAAAACAAAAAACAAAAAACTGAAAGTCCTGACAAATGTGTTGATAATCCTTCTGTGATGTGTTTGTGCAGCTGCATGGTCAGATAAGAAGTGGAACTGTGATATTATGTCCTCTGTGTGTGTGTGTGTGTGTGTGTGTGTGTGTGTGTGTGTGTGTGGAGAGGGGGGGTTGTGTTTACAATATTCGTGGGGTCTGAAAACCAGGAGCCCACTGTGTTTAAATGGCTGTTTGATGGTTAAGACTTGCTTAGGTTAGAATTAGGGTTAGGGTTATGTTAATAACGGGCTGCCACAAAGATGTGTGCGTGGGTGCATGTGTGCGTGTGTGTGTGTCTAAAAAGCGACTGATCATGCTCCTCTTTTCTTCTGTGCCTGTCTTCCCCTATTTCCTGCCGTTTTGATCCCTCTCAGGAGTGTGACATGGGATCGCAACAACACCACAGCGACAGGCTTCCAAGATGTGGCGAGAGCGCTGGAGCAGTAAGATGAACACAAAACACACGGTGTTTGAAGAAAGGAATACACACATAAAACGGATCACACACACGCACGCACGCACGCACACACACACGCGCACACACACACACATATGAAAGGCAGATAGCCATCTTTTGTATAATGTTTACTATTGCATGGAGTTTCATCAGGCTTTTGACGTGCGTGCGCCAGTCAAACGTGGGTGTGAAGTTTGTGCTCGTGTGTTTGTGTCTGTGCACGTGGGTGTGTACAAAAGTGTGTGGGTGTATTTGTGTGTAAGGGAATTGGAGACAACTGTTATAAACGCCCTGGGTGTTTTTCTGTTTGTTCTTGTTAACATCATAAATCATCCAGTTTATTATTGCAAGGGTAATATTATCCCTCATTCCTACCCTCTTTCTCTCCCTCCTCTCGCCACTGAACAGCAACTTTACCCTGCAGTACATGCCCCTCCCCCTCAGTGATGTCGCCCAGGCACACCGCAGCGCCCCAGAGAAGACCGACCAAGCCCTGACCAAGGTGAGAGGAGCTTCGCTTTTTCATGTTATAAAGATGCAGATGGTGGATAACAGCATTTGCCTGGCAATTAGTTGTGGACTGAAATGGTATATTCTGATGAATGACTTTCATTTGCTTGTGCGTCAGAAGTGATGATTAAGTCTGAAAGTATTTATAGATTATATTGCTGCTGTGGAAACTACATGTGGTATGTGCCATGTAGCAAGTCTGCATGGAAAGTTTTAGCGTTTTTATTCATCAGATTCTTCATAGTGTCTTATGACTATCTGGGATGTGATATCTAACCAGTTCTATACAGAATAGATATTAAATTGCCCCCTGGGGACAAATTAAGTTTCTGGAATTTAATTGAATTGAATAGATTACAAAATAAAAGCACATCCTCGAATAGCTCAGCTTGTATCATTTCATATAACAGGCAAGCAACAAGGAAGCCTAACCCACTCTAAATTTAAAAAGATAAATGAAAATATATATATATATACTGAAGGAGCTGTTTGTAAGTTTTGCTATTGCTACATAGCTAACGTTAGCATTAATAGCTGTTTACTCTCCAGTCTAGAAGAAACGTTGCAGCATCAAACTTCATTCCTCTACTCACCAAGAGCTGTCTCCAGTATTAGAAAGCAACGCCAATGTTAACTCTTGTCTCGATCACGTCTTTTCTTCTACTGAAGTTAGCATGCTAAACAGCTAGCCCTGCCTTGCCTGTTGCTTTACGATAGCGACTCACTGTAGCCTCCAATCTGGCCTGAAGATGTAGTGCTGCTTAGAGGATGTACTATAACCTAATGTAATGATATGTTATGTTATGATGTTATTTTATGTTATGTTATATTATGTTATGCTACGCTATGCTATGAAGAACTTTCAGACCAAGTAATCTAAAAGCACTTGGGAGGTTTTGAAGCCAGCCAGCCTGTTTGTAGCTCAGTTGGTGCCTAATGTCACTTTACAAACTCACATCTGAAATTGCTGCCTGACACATTGATGCTTGGTATTTGAGTTACTGAACTTGCAGTTGTTTTTGTCCAACTGAATTTTTTTTATTTTTATCTGCTGGCTACTGAGCAGCTCCACTGTAGCCATTAAAGGCAGGGTAAAGGGCCTTAGTCTGGGCTCCCATGATGGTGATAAAATGTAAGGAGCAAGCGCTGTTGTGTTTACTTTCTCTGCTCAGATGTATCCTGCCTTTAGCTCTCTCTGTAAATGAGCTATACTGCATCATAAATTGGATCACAAGAGGCAGACATTCACATTTTTAATTTTTTTCAGCCCGGTATGATGGCTGTGTGCGGTTATGTATCTATGTGTAGGAACAGACTGTGTGCCAAAAGCTTTTTTTAGTCACAGTGCCTCTTTTAACATCCTGTCTTACAGCTTGTTTGAGTCCGTAAACAATCATCCATGAGGGAGATGTGCGCTTGCTTAACATCATTAGGCTTGATAAATTGCTAGATAGCTCATCAGTTGTGCTTTGAACAGCTTCAAAAACAGTCCCGCAACATAAAGATCTGTCTGAATGATGTGGTCAGTTCTCTTCACCACCACTGCTAAATAAATTCTGTCTGTCACTTGGCTTGTAAGCTGCACTTAACAGAGCAAGTCTGTTTACGTTGCATGTCAGACTCGATCTCCCGGCCGGCTCGGCTGTCAGTCAATCATGCACAACATCTCTCCTCCCCACGGGCTCGCAGGCTAAAGGAGCATTTTCTGATGCATCTTCAGGAAAATAAAAACAAGATATCAACAGTGCACTGACATCAGAAAACGGTTCTGCTGTGGCTTTAGCCTAATGAATCATCTCTGGTTCTTACTGAACTGCTTTTGCTTGGAGTATACTGTAGTGTTTACTTAGGGTTAGAGGAGTTTTTGTCTGTGCATTGTCAGTGAAGCTCCTAAGTCCTTGAGGAACACTTGATTCCATCTTTCTTTACATAAGATGATTAAGCAGTGAACACTTCGACCTGCTGAGTCAAGAAAAAAAAAATCAAAGGCATCCAGTTTATTTCTGGGATGAAAATTCTCTCTCCAGTCTCCTTATTACGATGCAAATGGACTTGTCTCCTGTCTCCTGCATACTGCGCTTTGTAAACACCTGTCATCCCCCCTCTCCCTCCTTGTTTGTTTTATGTGTGTGTGTGTGTGTGTGTGTGTGTGTGTGTGTGCGCGCGTGCGTGCGTGTGTGTGTGTGTGTGTTTGTGAGACAGATCCAGCGTGCCCTGCTTAGAAACAACCAGACTCAGCGTTTCTCTCAGAAACAGGCTCTCAGGCTGCACCAAGGCCTCGTCACCAGCACTGCTGAACAGGTGTGTGTCTGTTTGTGCACATAATGGTAAACAAGTCAAGATTCTTATTGTGACTGTAGACTGAATGTCTTTGTGCTTGTAACCTATTATATGGATTGATTTTTGTGTGTGTGTGTGTGTGTGTGTGTGTGTGTGTGTGTGTGTGTGTGTGTGTAGGTGATGGAGCGTCTGTGTGTGCGGGTGCAGCAGCAGGTGTGTGTCCTGAAAGGCTGCGAGGAAGGAGAGGAGGTGCAGACGGCCAGACAGATCCTCAAAGAAGTCAGGAACTCGAGAGCTGTGAGTGACATTTTTTTCGTGACTTGTAAACTGTAATGATTCATATAATACATATACATGTATAAGAATGTGTGGTAAAGACAAGGAATGGGAATTGCTAAGATTTTATTGATACCAATACCACTATCAGTATCGGTAATTCTGCTTATCGGTCCAATTCTTTATCAATTCCCTTAAGAGTTCCTGATCAATTTTCTGTGTGGAAAAAATGTTGGCAGACACAGGTTTATTTTACACTCTTTATTTGTTGAATTGCATTTCATTACAGTAGTTGTTTCTCAGAAAACAACAAATGGAAAAAACAACGTCATGATAGCTAAATCAGTTTAGGAAATGTTCAAAGACCATGGCTTGGCTGAATATATGATGGGTATTACTTACTGTGAGATGTGCATCCATATTGCCCTGTAGGCCCAGCGAAACAACATTTTAAATTGAATATTTAATCAATAGTCAGCGTCAATCCATCTTGAATTGACTGAGAGACTATGCTACTTTATATCTCTACGAATTATTGTACTTTTCACTCCATTACAATTGTTTTGCAGCTTTAGTGACTAGTTACTTTGCAGATTATATCATTTCACACTTTCAAATAAAGACATGATATACCTCATCTTTGGCTCAGCATCACTGTATCACAGAACATTAGCAGCATCCTCATAATCATTAACACGTGATAATGCATTATTTTCATAAAATACAGTCGATACTGTTGAAGCCAATAAAATCAATATGACCAGAAAAAACGTTGCACGAGTGTAACACAACAGTAAAAGTGACAAATAGAATATTGCTAATGCCAGTGTAGATGCTGCCTCAAATTGCTCTGTGACCATACGAAGTTCCAGTACACCAATACAACATTTAACTGCTGCTATTTCAAACCTTAATGGAAGCTGTAACAAATGAGTTTTTTAATATTGGTTCAGTCTGCATGTCGGAGCTCTAAACACACAGAGTCAGACTGAAGGATGTGAGACACTCACTCTTTCTTATAAAGGCTTAATAAGAAAGGCTTAATAATTCATCTTTTACTAATACTTAATTGATCAGATATAAGCAATTAATTACAGCAAATTTAAGTTTGCCAGGTTGTGAAAAATCTCTATGGTCATAGTGTGTTCGGTTGATTGTGGATGCATACAAACAAACAGCAGGCAGGAATCAACCCTCTGCATAAAAGCAAAAGAAGCAAAGTTAAGGATTCCAGTAACTGAGGAAGAGTGGTATGAAATGTGTGAGACACAATGTACATCCACAAGCTCACTCAAGCTATGGAGGGGATTACACAGGAAGATTCAACCCGTTTTTTCATAAAACCCAAAATAAAAAAGAAGCCTCCGACACTGTTGGAGTCTGCGTGGGACCGTGGAGGCTGACCACTCACACATTTTCTGGAACTGTACAAAGATAAGGTTAATATTGCCTGACCAATGTTCTGCTCGCAGCAAGTAAGAAAGCTGTTACCAGAAGCTGAATTTAAACGCTCCAAATAAAAAACAGTGGCTGGACATTTTAATTTTTTCATCATGGAAAAGTTGACATTTCTTTTGAGAGTCAGAGAAGAAGAACTGGAAAAGATGGAAAACATTTATATTAAACACAACACGGACTAAACGAATGCCTGATTAAAATAGTTGCATGATAATATTTCGTAGTTGGTTGTGTACATGTGATCCCCTGTTTCGTTTTTGACGTGCTGTTCTGTTTATATTCTTGTGAAAACTCGATAAAAATTCAAGCATGATAAAAAATTAAAGGTAAAGGTCGATGAATAAGCCTTCAGGTCAGCAGTTATGTCTAAATTACAGAAAACTTGATTTAGATTCATTGAAAATGTATAAATAGAAGGTGGTGATCAGCTTATAGAACATGATGTTTTTCTTATAGATTACACCAACCATCATCAAAATTTGCTTCACCTCGATATGCTGCAATATCAAAATGCCACTTGGATTGATTTATAAATAATAATAATCTAATAATATGAGACATATGATGTTATAACTTTCAGACGTTTTTACTTTTGATACTTAATTCTTCTTCTACTGATTTTAACCCCTTCTCTTCCCTGTCCTGCTGCCTGTGTGTGTGTGTGTGTGTGTGTGTGTGTGTGTGTGTGTGTTGTGTGTGTGTGTGTGTGTGTGTGTGTGTGTGTGTGTGTGTGTGTGTGTGTGTGTGTGTGTGTGTGCATTAGCTGTACCCATCTCTGTGTGAGCTGGCCCATGTGTTGTCAGTGGACGGCCCCGTCAAACAGCGCCTGGACACTCTGGCTGGAGAACTGGCCAAAGCAGCCGACAAAGAGCTGCAGGTATGTTCAGGGGGTTAAACAGTGAATTTGATAAACAGCTGTTCCATATGTGGACTAGTTGCATTTAAATTGCCCATTTATGGTGCGTGAGTGTGTGTGTGTGTGTGTGTGCAGTGCAGTTACACTGACTTCAAAAGAAACGTAGCAAATAAATTCACAGGGAGGGAACACTTTTTTTTAGTTCAGGTCTGGTCCCAGTGGGATTCAGCAGCACAATGTGGTTGAATGATAAAGAAGCAGCACACCCTGGGGATGAATCTGGGAGGCTTTCTATTGAATTTCAACTTACTTGATCACTATTTATAGGGATGTCACGATACCAGAATCTTGGTACTCTGCACCAATACCACTGATATTCCACGACTCTCGATACCAAAAAACAGAAAACAAGAGAGCACACCGCCCACACAGTGAGTGTACGGCAGTACTTTAAACTGACTAAGAAGGTGACAGACTCATGGTGTGAAAATATTCATTAAAAAAAAATCAGTGTTATGTTTTAACAGACTGAATAGTGATGACTATAGCCTGTTAATATTGTGAGCACCCAGCTCACGTTAGGAGTTGTCGCTAGTTAGCATAAACAAGCTAACGTTAGCCTTTGTGAATGCTGTGTGTGGAGCGTTGCTACAACAGATGTTGGCTGTCACAAGTCACAAATAATAACAGTGACATTTCAGGACATGAACATGTTGAGGAGATGTTGTTGATGTAAAGTTAACAACTGAAACTCACCCTGAACTCTGTGTAGAGATCTGATGTCTGTCTCTGAGCCGCTGAGATAAGTTTGAGGTGTTTCCTCTTGTGTGTCGTCCATTCCACGTGTTGCTGGCTTCTTCTTCTCTCTGAGTTTGATGTCAGACTAGGACACTTGTAGTGTCATTATACTGCTCTCATCAGTCCAGGAAGAATCAAATCTTTAGTAGCTAGGACATCTATAATACCTTTGATAGTGACGGTACTGTGGGAAAACAAGTACCGTCACATTTTCAGATCATCATCAACTGAAGTCTCGGAACTCGTGACATCCCTATTACAGCTCTATCTGTACTTTCTAATTTGGTTGCTATGCACGAGGTTACATTTCTGATTTGCAGGGGTCATAATCAATTAAAATGTGAAAATGTTCACATATGTGTTCATGCAAGTTAAACACCTGGAACAGATCTGAACAGATGTGAATAGTTACTGGTTGATACATGGATGCTTGCTGCTTTGTAGGGAAATAAAAGACGAAAACAAGTAACGGCGAAGCGAGCAGATGAAAACACTGAATGAATTATTAAATGCTTTGGAAAACATATGTATTTGTTGAAAATGTAGATAACTGTGTGTGTGTTTGTGTAGTGATGCATTTCTCTGGGTGTTTGTGTCCAGGTGGTTGTGGACTCCATGGTGTCTCTGTGCCGAGAGTTGTGTCCCATGTCCTGCTCAGCAGCTGAGAGACTCAACCCGCCTCTTTCATCCATCTCTGAGCAAGTTTCGATCCCTCGCTCCGCCATCCGCAACGCCCTGATGGAGAGAGCAGCTGAGGATATCAACAGAGCCCTGGAGTAAGACAGAGACAGAGAGAGAGAGAGAGAGAGAGAGAGAGAGCTGGTGGAACATCAAGTGAAGAACTTCAGCGAAGATACTGACTAGGTTGTTGTATCTTTCTTGTGTGTGTGTGTGTGTGTTTCTCTCTTTGTCTCTCAGGGAGGTGAAGTTGTCTGTGGTCTCCTATCTGACCAACTCCATAGTGGATCAGATTCTGCAAGAGCTCTACACCACTCATAAAACACTGGTACTGGTAATATCCCTTTACTGCATGACTTCTTCGTAGCTTGTAGAAAAAAAAAAATCTTTCTTCTGGTTTAAAGCTGAAATCTGTAACTACTTTCCAGCACAGATGTGTGATGTAGGATTATCTGGTGTTGACAGAGTTGATGCAGCTTGGTTTTGACTGACTAGTACTTCCACAATGATATAGGACAATGGGCAGGCCAACAATAAGCCTAACACAAAAACATTACAGATTTCAGCTTTAAATTTCTGCATGATTATTGTAAAGGAATAATTTGACACTCCGAGAATTGTGTTTGTTCACTTTGGAGTTGGATGTGACTCAGCTGGTTGCTTGGCAACCTCACAGTGATGACAAGTCACCAGGAAGTCACTGCTGCCAGCCAAGAATAGTTCCACATGTTTCTTTAGACTTCAGTTTTTTTTCAATCAAACAAACAAGATACAACCCCACCAGAGGTGCTGGTAGTGTTTCTAGTCTTTATGCTAAACTAAGCTAAACTAAGCTAGTCTCCTGGCTCCAGCTCTCATCAAGCATACAGAGATGAGAGTGATATTGATTTTCTCTCCAAAATGCCAAACTATTCCTTTAAGTCTCTTAAAGCTTGTTTTCATCAAATTAAATTTCTGTACCATTTATAAAATAAATAAATAAAAAAAGTCACAGCCTAAATAAGCAAAAATCAATCTGTATTATTAATTTAGAGTTTATAACTCTGCTTATCTGCTTTGTGAGAACTGTGTGTGCATGTCTTTGTGGTCTGATCATATTTAATTGACAGTGGCCTGGCAACATAAGTAAACAACTCAACAACTGCCGTCACACTGTGATTCAAATGTTCAAATGTTGCTAAATCCTGACGGGTGCATTGAAGTATGTGACATCATGTTTTTTCTGTCAAGTCCAACCCACTTTAGACCGATTCAAAGTACTTCTACTTTGGCATTGAAGGTGCTGTGTGTAAGTTTTTGCTTTTGCTACATCGCCAACGTTAGCGTTAACAGCTGTTTATTTACCAGTCTAGAGGAAACGTTGTGAGTCCAGCATCAAACTTAATTCCTTTACTCGCCAAGAGCCGTCTCCAGTGGTGGACAGAGAGGATGAGGAAGTAGCTCTGTCCAGACGGCGTATTCTAAGTACATATAGCACCTTTAAATAGTGTGTTTTATTTATGTTTGTCCCCATCCTTCACAGTAAGAAGCTGATTGAGAAAACTGGTTTTCAGGGCCTTTAAACTGCTGATTGGCAGGATGCAGGCAGACTCTCTGCCTCAGACTTCCTCTAATTGGTTGGATCATTCCCAGACATGCTACTCACCAAAAACGATATAAAAAAAAAAAACAAATTTATTTTTATTGCTTCTATATAAATGATAATCCATGAGTAACCTACTGTGGCTTTAACAAAACCATTCACTACCGTGTACACTGCAGGATTTATGCAGTGTGTTTGTGTGCGATATGATGATTTCAGTCTGAGTCCATATTTCTCAATAGTAAGATGAGTCATGGTTTGAATTAAACTCTCAGAAATGCATTTTTAAAGAATGTCGTCTCCCTGTCGAACCATTACTGTGAATACATAAATGTACAAAAAAGCCTTTTTATCACAAATCACACACACATTTATTTAAATATTAAATTGAGTGAGTTGAGAATCAGCTGTGGAGCCTCTTCTTCTGACGTGTCCGTCACAATCAGATGAGTCTTGAGAGTTTTTGATGTAAATTTCTGAGGCTGTCGAAAAGCCTGCGCCTCTTGAATTACTAGTGTGTGTAATTATTTGAAGAGGGCACTCTGGTTCATGTGTCATTAGGATTAAGGTTTTTAGGTATAAAGTAGCTTTTTTTTTTTTTTGAGGAGAACACGGCCCTCAGAGACAACATAACAACTGGATCTGAGTCAGTTAAGGGACATGATTACACCCTGCAGGTTCTCTTTTCCGTAAAATTAAATTGTTTAAAATGAAGGCTGTGGGAAAAGGAGGCAAAAATAGATGTCTGGCAATAACACTGCCTTCCCTGCTCTGCTCTGCATTCCATCCACTGCCTCATTCTCCTTTCCCCATTTTGCTGCAGTGCCAGTTTGTCCTTTATTACGCCCTCACTCCGCTTTGAAAATCAAGAAATTGTATTTTATTCATAATTTTTCTTGGGCTTTGCCAACAACAACATCAAAGTACCAATTGCTTTGGTTGTGAACTTTTTGGAAAGAAGGGCGGAGGCGCTTCTCCCTCTTGAGATTGCATCGAAGGATATTGTTGAAGGTGTCATCACTGTGTATGAATTGTGTGTGTGATGGTGCTTAATGGTGTTTAATGTGTGTGTTGCGTCAGCTGCGGCAGGTTTCTCAGGCCAAGCGCTGGGATGACGTGGGGACGGGCAGACGCACGATCAGACAGTCCAGATTAGTCGAGTCTCTGGAGTTCCCTGATGAGGACTTTGGCGTCAATTTGGGAATAGTAAGTGTTTGATTTCATGTGTATGCTTTAGTGAATAGTATTTTTCTTTTTTTTATCTAAACAGCAATTATTTAATTTTGGTGGTGCAGTGTTTAGCACTGCTGCCTCACAACATGTAGGTTCTTGGTTCAAAGCTATCGGCCGGCTTGGGGCTTTCTGTGTGGGGTGGGTGCATGGGTTTCCTCTGGGTGATCCGGCTTCCTCCCACAGTCCGATGACATGCAGGTTTTAGGCGAATTGGCGACCCTATAAGGAAAAGCACTATGGATAGTGAATGAGTTATTTGATTTTCAGCAAATGTATGGCAACAGTTGCTGATAGTTAACACCATTTCTCAAACAAAAAGGGAAAAACATTTACCGGTCAGCTTCTGAAATGTGAGAATTTTCCTCTTTCCTCTGTAGAAAATCCGCTAAATTCAGTATGATTGGATTTCTGGCTGTGGAAGGGAATATGAGCAGTTTGAAAAAGTTCCCTTGGGTCGTTCGGTTGGGGGGTTTGGCGTCGAGACATTTTATGTTCGCTGACTAAAAACTATTCATTTTCACATAATTTTGATTTTGATAATGATATCATTATCATTACAACACTTAAAACAACAACACAGGTTGGAGTTTGTTTTTTTTTTTTTTTACAGCACACTCGGTTTATGAGCAAAAAGAAAAGCAAAACAAACGTGCTGATTGACGTGAGCGCTGTGTGAAGAGTGAGTGAGTAACACCAGTAAAACAAGCGTAAGGATTATCTGTAGGCCGACTGACTGAATTACTGTAGTCTTACAAAGGTTGGAAGATTCTTGCAGTCTAGTCCTGCAATAAATCCTCCTTCATGAAGGTTATAATCTTCTGTTATTGCAGGAACTGTGTGATGCTGCTGAATTGTATTGCATTATACAGAGAGGCGTTTCCATTATTTATTCTGCTCTGTTTGATGTAAATGGGGTGGGCAAAATAGTAGAAACGCCTCTCAGTATAACACAATACAGTTCAACAGTACAACAACCTACAGCCTCCAGCATGTTCATAAAGTTGACTCAACACTTCTCTGAAACCGTTTCAGCAGAAAACCGAACGTTATAACCTTCATTTATTGCAGGACTGTTGCATTAGACTGCATTAGTTTTAACTAGGTTTCCCTATAAACTGCTAACTGAGTGTGTTTGGGCCCTAAAAATAAAATCACTGCTCATTATGTAATTATCTTCTTTGATCACAGGACACCATGGCTATCAAGAAGCGGAGCGCCAGGACCAGGAGGATCCGTCCCGTCTCCACCAGACTGAGTGAGTCCTCTGCCTCTCTGACTTGTGCTGATGTAGCACCATATATTTAAAATAACAGCAGGGTCAGGGTCAATTGACTTTTAATCAAATAAAAAAAGTACTGTTTCCTCAGCCACCCAAGTGGTGTGCAACTTTTTCTCCGTCTATGCTAATGCTTATGCTAATAGTAACTCTGCTTTTAGCCTGTGTATTAAATCTTTGCATGTAATATCCTAAAATTAAAAGATTAACTTGGCCTTCTCTATGACACTGCCCTCAGGCCGAACTTTCCATTTTTTCCCCCTTATAATAATGGTCTAAGAATAGCAGAGTTGACACTTCATTTTCAACAGGGCAGATAATGTGGCTAAGGACCTAGATATTAAAACTGTAGGCATTTAAGTTTTCATATTTGTGTTGTGATTCCAACTGTTCTTTTGTAAGAGATCGTGAAGGAGCTTCATATTTAATTAAAATCAAAGAGGGCTCACCTTAAAATAGATAATTGAAGATAAGACATGAGAATAATTTCCATTTTGTCACAATCTTTTGTGTCATTATAGGTTTAGGTGACGAGCCCTGTTCCTCTCCCACCCCCTCTGCCCCACCCCACTCTGCCCCGCTCACCCACTCGGCATCATGGGAGTGTCTGTCCACGCTCCCCACCAACGGCTCGCCCTTACGCCATGTGACCCACGTCAGGCCCCGCCCGCCGCGGAGACACAGAGCCGGGCACCTACCACCTGAATCTGTGAGTTGACGGCCAATAGCATTGCAGTGACCTCTGACCTTGTTCTGAGGTGGGCAGGGAGCAGCCTCCCCTTCCACTCAACAAACACTATGAGATTTGTATTCCGACCTGGTTCTAACACAGGTAACACTTCCTAAATTGGGTCTTTTTATGGAACCTAGAGGGGAAATAGAGTTTTATATTGTTCTAGTGGCACCATTGTGTGTTATCATGTTTAACTGCCCCATTTTTGATCTCACAATGCAGCGTGACGCTCAGTCCATATGTTTCCACAAAAGAGCTCAGGAGGGTGTAGAGGTGAGAAAATAAACCCAACATGTATAGTTTTTTAGCATTTTGTTTATTTATCTCTTTAGTTTTTATTTATCTCTCGACTTCTTTGTGTGAACTTTTGTTATTCATCTTGTTTCCCATGCCAGTGGCACTTTCCAAAAATAAGTTCCTTTTAAAGTAGGAAGCTGTCGCATGTGTCTCTGTGACTCAAATGTTAATCACGCACAGCCATCTCCCAGGGGCCGTGGGGCAGCCTCTAACTTAGCGGCTTGTTTGTTTTGAGACTTTGTAAAAAGCTTTTTTTTTTTTGAAATCGCTACAAACTGAGTTAGGGCAGCATGATGAGGAGTTGTTTTATAAACAGACCTATGTTGGCAGTGCATTCGGGTTTGCCAGCCAATCATTTGAAATGATGATACCTTTTGTAAGCCTTTCAGCTTTTTGTCAACATGGCGGATTGATGATTGTTATCCTGTTATTCTATCTGTTTCCTGTTGTGTGTGTGTATGTGTGTGTGTGTGTGTGTGTGTGTGTGTGTGTGTGTGTGTGTGTGTGTGTGTGTGTGTGTGTAGCATTGCTCAGAGAACGGAGGAGTCAACATGCTGGAGGATGGACTACCTGATTTCTACAGCAAGAGAGTCCTGCCTGACAGGTAACTCACGGAATCAGTTTTATTTTTATATAGTCGTTAAAAAATGCAGTAAGTGTCTCCTGACTACGGTGGCCCCTGAGGACAACACACATGCAAGAGTGAAAATATGTTCATACCTGATATTTTATTCTTTAGCATCTAAAAGGGACGAAGCCAGCTAAACATGCAGTAATGCACTAAATGAGAGTGTTGATTGAACGGTTAACTGACCGTCATCAGTTTGCAGCTGTTATGACTCTGGCTAAAGTGGCCACAACAAAAGGGAAACACACCATGGATGAGATTAATAAAGAGTATTTTTTATTAAACCAAATACCAGATGCCAAATTAAATCTTCTGAGTATGAGGTGTGGAAATCAGTAAATTCAGTGGTGTGTAATGTGCATGTGTGAGGTAGGTTAGTGCAGGTGTTGTAAGGTGCAGAACTAAACATAAGGATTAACCTAAAACAACATAACCAAACCCAAAATGTGATGTGCCGGTGGAGAGGAGCAGAGAGAGATTTGTTGGCAGCCAGGACTTCTATACCCTGGAACACATGCCACAGGTGTTCCAGATGTACCAATCAGCTTGTCAACCCCAGGGGTCCTGAGCGTTTTTGAGTCTGACAAGAGTTAACAATCCTCTCGCACCAGAAGGCGGCGGAAACGCACCAAAAAGCTTTCTGCCAACTGCCAAAAAAACATCCAAAGAGAAGAGGAGCTGCACCCGGTGTGCGTCTAGCATGGCTAATGCTGGCAATTCAAACATCGCAGCGGTGGTGTCGGACGCCGCATGGACTGCCATCAGCAACTGGCACCTAGCAGCTGACTTATAACGGGTTCAGACCAGGAGAATCAATTAAAACAAAGCTGTCTGTGATTCTGTAGTCGCGTATAGTGAAAAATTTAGTTTGGGAAGTGGCAGTGATGGTGGGGGGGGGCTGCGGGTGGATGTTGTAGGAGGAGGTTCTACTGAAAAAGAATAGCTCAGAGCAACTCATTAAAAAAAAAAGAAAGAAATGAACATGAACTAGTTTAATCTGAGTGAACTGAACTTTGAGCTAGCTCATGTGAAGTGTGAACTTGCACAGCACTGAACTTCATCTTGCAATTATACATGACAGTTCTCATTAGTATGACATAATGATCATCTTTCATAATGAATGAAAGAATGTGATTATCAGAGTTAAGTTATCATTCAAAACAAAGCTGGTGAGGAGGACGTGCAATACACATTCCTGACAATCTTCAGCAGATATACAGGCAGCGCTGATAAAGGCAGAAAAGAAGAGGATTTCCTAAATGTTTCCTCATAATTACAAGATGCTAAGTTCTAATCATGAGACAGACGGACATATAACCACACACACATACACACACACTCGAGGTGAAAACAATACCAGCCTCACTAACACATCTGGTAATGGCACCTGTGAACCCGCTGAACCAAAAATAGCAATGTATTATTATACACCTCCGTAAGACGAGGCTTCCTCCTCTATGCTTCTGATCTCAGGGGTTATCAGTCACTCCTATCTTCCCTCTCCTGCAGCATCAGTGCTGCTAAAACTGCTTTATACAATGATAAGATCAGCAGTGCAGCAGACTTCTTGGAAATTATTTTCCACCTTCATAACACTACTCAGTCCTCCACCGGACACAAGCCCTCTCACCTTATAGCTTTGCCTCTTTCTTTACTGAAAAGGTGCCGGCCATCAGCGGCCAGTTCTCTGAACCACTCAGACAACCGGTTCCGGTCGGTTAAGGGTGCATCACTCTCCGTGGTCTGCCCTCGCACTGAGGGCACGGCATCTGCAAGCCAAACATGTAGGAGTCCTACTTAATGCCTTTCTTTGCCTCCTCCGGTGAATGGCGCAGCACTTCCTTCATTCACCCCTTTCACAAGGTGTCAAACCTCCTGACCTGAAGCCTTCCTACGACATGTCCACTAGACCCCATTCCTACCAACCTCCTCCAAGCCAATTATCTCCCAGCTTCCACTGACGATGTTTCTAACCGCATTCAGACGCCTTCACTCAACCGTGCTCAAGTTGGAAACTATCGGCCAGTCATGGTTACTTCCATTCTTCTCCATCGGAAGTGCCGCTTTTCAAACGGGCCTCAGAATTCCTCGCACAGAACGACCTCCTTGATCCACACCGGTCGGCCTTTAACAGCGGCCACTCCACTGAAACGGTTCTGTTGTCTGAGACAGAAACCTTAAGGTCAGCTAGAGCTGCAGCTTGGTTCTCTGTACCGTCTTCCTGGACGTATCAGCAGCCTTCAACACGGTAAACCGCCACATCCTGCTACCCATAATGCGATCTGCACTCTCTGTTGTTGGCATTTCGGGCAAAACCCGTGCTTGGTTTGAATCCAACCGCATCGGATAAAAATCAAGGTAAAAATCGCCTCTTCATCTCTCATCCCAAGCAAGGCTGTAAGAAACCTGTGTGTCATGATTGATGACCGGCTTTCCTCCTCTGACCATGTTGCGTCCATCTCCCAGTTGTTCTGCTTTGCACTATATAACGTAACAAAAATCCAGCTTCACCTGCCTCAGTATGCCACCTACCTCTTGATGCATACTGCTCATTGACCTCCGTTGGCTTCCCATGGCCGCACGAATCAAATTCAAGTCACTGATGCTTGCCTGCAGAGTGACTTCCTGGTCTGCACCCTTCCACTTCAACATACAGACTCATGCTCCCTCTCTGCCACTGTCTTCCTTCAAGGAACGTCATCATGCTTTAAAAACAGGACTGTTGAATTTCCCTGTCCAATGCTTTTGTTCTGTCATGGTATTTTATGCTATTGGTGATAAATACACAGCATGCCCCTGAAGCACTTGGGCACAAATGACATGGAGAGGTTCCATTCGCACTGAATAGAGGTGTAATGTGTGTAACTCTATTTGAGCAATAACTAGAACATATTTCATTACATAGAATAAATCATTTTGTTTACTGTCACAGCCCAGCCTCTTATTTTCCATCTCATTTTCCTTGAAACTGCAGCGGGGTCGTGCAAAGTTGTCTTTTCTCTGTATTAGACGCAGCATTAACTGGCGGCGTTTACAGACCTTCGGCAGAATAATTACATATCGGAGAGACACGACGACATCAACATAAACTTCACATAGACGTCACACAGTAATTAGCTTCAGCTGTATATTCTACAGTAAATCACAAAGGTGTCAGTCAAGTCTTGTGTGATTAGCCACTTTAATGTTTGCTCTAATTAAAATTTGATTTAACTAATTTAATATCAGACTGTTAATCAGTGTCACTTGATGTAAAAGTTCACGACAAACTTAAAATAATCTTTTTTAATAATTCCAGTAAAGCAGTGTATTGAATAGTTTGGTCTAGTAATGATTAATGTATTTACAGTGGATCACATGACTGCTTGTAGGTGAAGGGGGGTGGCTTTAAGTGATGAACCTACAGTCTCACACTCGTCAGAGCTTTTTTGTTTTTAGCCAAAATGCTCTAAAAACCCATTTTTCACTAACCTGACCTGCACCAGACAACAGACAGACACAGTTAGCGACTAGCTGGAGGACAAAATGGAGAATAAATTATATATACTATATATATTATATTATATATTATGTGCAAAAATAGTTTTATAATTTATTTATACTTAACATTAGCAAATAGGCTATTGTCTGAGCTTCTGTAAAGCCTGCTAATTCTCATTATAAAAATTGTTGTAACAGCAATTAAACTTGATCCATGTCTCAAACTTATGCCATGTTGGGTCCTTGAATTTGAGGGAAGTGGGCCTGGAAAGTCCTTGAATTTGATATTAAAGAAGGTGTCAAATCACAGCAGCAGGTCTTTGGTCTAATATCACTAACAACCAAAGCTCCTCTGGCTTGAAGCTATCACTGAACTAGCCAATCAAATAAAAACCTTCAATAACAAACTACACTTGGTAAAATTATGGTGTAATTAGTGAATCTTGAATAGTTGAATTATATATGTGACGTCTACAGTTCAGGTTAAGGGTTTCAGGTGGTGTAAGGAACATTGTGATCATCATTTTTTAGCAAATTACTTAAATAAGGATTGTAAGATCCCCATAAATGGCTCAGTGAGGTTCAGCTCAGAGCTGGACAGCACCATGTCTGCTCCAGCCACATTGGAAATGACAGTTCCCAAACAGTGTTAAGGCTTCATGACGATGTGTGCTTAATGCCAACCAGCAGTCGGTGCATAAAAAAGATTCACTGAGGCAGCAAATACTACGCCTTCTGTCAAATATGTGAAACCATCTGTACAGGCCACTCTGAAGAGAAAGTCTGTCCGTCATTGTCAAATGGTTCATTCGTATAAGTGATGTTAACACTGGGATCCGGTAGCTAGCGATGACTTGTACAGGATATGGTGCATTAATGGTTGGCGGCTGATTGTTTTAACAGCACAACCCCATGAAAAACAACCTCTAACTCTTGTATATGTATGTACGACTGTATGTATCCTTCTCTCTATCCATTTCTCCTCTTGTTTTTACCAATAACGTCTTCTCTCTCCCCCTTGTCTTTCCTCCCCTTTCTCTCCCTTTCAGTCAGTTGTCCTCCCTCCATCAGGCCCAGTCGCTGCGGAGGAAGAAAAGGCGCAGCGTGTTGTCCATTTTCTCCGGCTTCCGCAAGAACCGCAACTCCACCATCTCTAACCAGGACTCGGAGTACGTACGCAGAGGAGGGGAGAAGGAGGGAAGGAGGGAGTGAAAGTAACATCTAAGTGCACGGACCCAGAGAATGAGACGGCTGTTAAATTAATCCAGCACTGGGCATTAACGTCACTTCATAGCTTCATAAATATTTCAGTGAAAGAAAATATTTCGCCATCTCTAACTGTTTTTTCTTTGCTTTAAAATTACGGCGCTGAAACATTGAAGGTGCTGTTACATAACGGCGCCATAGTTTAAAAAGTAGACAGCAGTATGGTAAGAGGGGAAAAGTGTACAATGTGTAATTACACAGATTAGTAACCGAGGGGAAAATATAGCAATCAGTAGGCACTCACCATTAAAGGGGGTTGCACAGTTGGACAAAATGAAAGGAAAAAGGCACTCGGTGAGAGCTACACTGTGTGTTCCAGCTGGCAGAAGTGGTTACAAATTAAACTTAAAGGAATTGTGGCTAAACTAAAACCTGGTGATGTATTCTCCTCTGCTGGTTAACAACCTGGCTGTGGTGCTGGAGCTGCACACTTAAACAGAAGCCAAGTTTCACAGCAGTCTGAAAGAGAAGAATAAAAGAACAGATGACTCATCTGAAGGCTGGCTATAGATAGACACAGCTTTTTAAAAACAGTTTACAGTGTTTTGTAGTGTTTTACCTGCAGATTGTTGCTAAGCAATCAAAGAGATTGTTTGTTGCTGTATTCACTTGGCTGCACTCTGACTCCGTTTCTTTTGTCTTTTTTACAGCAGCACAGAGACAAACTGGAAAGCGTAACAGAATCTGGGCCAAAAATCTGTCCCTTAATGCAGACATTTAAAATTAATGACAAAGAAGGCACATGCTTATATTGCATATTGTAAAAATAATTAAAAGGATTGTTGATTTACAGCACATTAAATATCTGTAAGCCATGAAAGTCAATTTGAGGGCAGATCAGATCAGCCACCACTTACTCACATCCTCCCTCTCCCCCAAGGTCAAGACTCAAGAAAATGTGTTTCTTTTCTGTCGGTTTGTTCCAGCAGCGCCTCAGAGAACGTCTACTCGATGATTCAGCACCCCAAGGACGCTGTGAGGCCAGAGAGCGCTGTTCCAGGAGCAAACGGGAGCATGCCCTCACCTCGGCCAATGCAGGGCGCACCTGTGCACGGGCTGAGGGCTGCCAGCCCCCCCTGCCTCATCCAGAGACAGGTACGGTGTTAGGGACAGTCACAGTGACCAGAAATCCCAAATTTGAAGTTTTATCACAGCAAGCAGCCACCGACACTCAATCCCTTGCAGCTCCAGGGCTTCTGCTCTCTAGTTAATCCTGACCTTTGACCTTTGAAAGCACAAGGGCTTTCTTAAGTGTGTATTTAACTTCCATATAAGCACACACAGCTTTATTCCTCTGGGGAATAGTGCACACTCTGGAACACCAAACCATTTCAATTGAATGCAAATGTCTTCTAATACTATTTCTCTGCTGTCTGCTTCCAATCTAACTCGTATACATGAATCTGAACCGTGAGCATCCTGCTCCCAATTCCTACAGTCCCACATGACACGACAGTGCACAGTTGCATGCTGTGCCCACCACCTGCTATTCTCAGCCTCAGCCTCAGCCTCAGCATGTCTGAGGTGTGGAGGACTATATGGCCTATTTTAAATCTCTGCCAAATACACACACACACACACACACACACACACACACACACACACACACACACACACACACACCCCCTCTCTCTCTCATCCAAATCCCTTTGGTTCTAAAAGTAGAGCCCATGGATCCTCACTGATCCTTGAGGGGCTTTGAGGACACCCCTTGCAAAATGAGGGATAGTTTAATTTTGGTATAATTGAATACTAATATAAATTTTAATCATAGGCTTCACTCTCAGCACTGTTACCACCAGACAGATTCAGTAGATCATCAAAAACAAGCTGTGAATCCCAGAGAGCTTTATATATCCTGTATAAAAATGTATGAGGTGTAATATTTGACTTTGCGCATGTATGTCCGTCTCTGTCCCTGTACAGTCCACAGACCTGGTGAGCATGGTGTACAGCTGCATCGGGGCAGAAATCGAGGACTCAGATGGCAGCAGCAACTGTGACATCAAAGCGACAGACCAGGACATCGACAGATCGACCACCATCTCAGATGCCCCCGCAGATACTCGGAGTAACGGCCACGTGGTGTCCTCCAAACAGCAGACGGACAGACAGATGGAGACGAGCCGGCAGGAGAGGATCGTACCCCTGACAGACTCACGGACTGAGATGGAGGAGGACAGACCGAGCGGCGGTGGAAATGCGGCCCCCTGTGGGCCGAGGCCAGAGCCACCGCCACAGAGCACCAAGCCCAGCCTGGCTGCCATGAGGCAGAGACACCTGCAGGAGAGTTTAGGTACTGCAAGTTAAAACAACATTTGAGGTTACAGTACAGTGTTTTATGATTGCTTTGAGCTCAGTAACCTGATGGAGTGATGTTGGCAATAACAACACACGTTTATTAATGTAGGATTCATTTTATTGCAAATTGACTTGATTATCTGTCGTTAGAGTCGCACAGCATATTCAATAAATCAAATTAAAGTTGTCTTCCTCCACATCATTTCAAATACTGACTTCTTTCACTTTTCCTCATCGCTGTTTGTGTAATTGAGGAAATAAACAATAACTGCAGTGGGGAAAGATTGATACTGTTGACGCATTTCATTTACAACTAAATTCAGTGATAAACATAATGTGATGCTCTCATAAATGATGCCATCAGTGTTTATAGTATCATTTAATGTAGCATCATGAAATTTGCAGATTGAATCTGTCTGGAATACTGAGCCAAAGAAATTGCGAAACACTGTAAAGCTTCTGTGTCAGTCAGAGTCATGGTCAGATCAGTTGTAATGCTGCGTTATATTTACTGTAAACACATGATGGTTGTGTTTAGTTATGTGCTTTTCTCGCAGCATGTAGCACATTTTCTTAATAAAGTGAGAGTGTCGGGTACTAATGATTACTAGCTATAATGTTACATTGATGATGCGTTATCAGATCTACATGGAGCACAAATAAGTCTATAGATATTAGCTAATACTGGCTAACAGCTTTGTGTCTCTTTTTTTGTTTACTGTTAAAAAGCTCTGGGTAAAAAGTTAGAAAGCAGTTAAAAACTTAGCTCAGCATCATTAAAAAAAGATTAGTTTAAGTGAAGTCTATCGAAGTGAGTTTAATGAGAGATGAAGTATAAGGGCAGTGATTTGATTCGCTGTCGTCCCAAAGGTCTGCTGCTCCAAACTTCAGGGGTCTTTACAGAGAGAGGCCCATTGTTAAGAGCTATTGTTAGTTTCGAGTCTAGACTTTGTAACGAGCTAAACCTCCTCAGTTACAAGAGGAGCCGCAGACTGCAGTCTGGCTCAAAGAGAAATAAAAGATCAGTGCAACAGCCAGAGGCCAGAAGTGGTCGTGTCATGAAATCAGTGTAATGATCTGCTGATTGACATTGAAAATGGAGAGAGGATACAGGCAGTACAGTACAGTATTTAAAATAGCTGCTGCGGAGTTTTCCTCCGTAACTGAAGGTGAGTTGTCGCTGATGTCAGAGACAAACCGTCATGCATATAAACATGCTACTAAACAGATGTATAAGCATATTAAAAGATGGCCAGGTGCTTCTATGCATATGTCTGCTTGACTCTCTTGAAGCTGTAGGAAGCATTTAACACAGGAAATCTAACAGAAACAGTCTATAACTGTAGGTGTTTTATCGTTTGTTTTACATTATAGGTCTGTTTTTTATCATTTATCAGTTTTTTTTTTAACATTTCCAATGAGGGAATGCACATGAAATGTGTGCTCCTGCTACTTGTCAATAAAGGCTTGTACTTATTTTAAAATGAAATAAAAATGTTGTAACGACTGCGTGTTGTCTGTGTTTTTGTCTCACCAGAAGAGGCAGGAAGGCTGGAGGAAGAGGAGCAGAGTGAAAGAAAGCGTGAAGAGAAGCAGCGAGCGAGAGGACCGGAGGGACAGCGTCCTCTTATTCCCAGTAAGGTATGTATCAAGGTATGTGAAAGACAAAAAAGTAACGTCCGTGCAGCAGACTCTGATACATCACCAAATACCACTGTATGTCCCACTTTCAGCCCAGTCTTGACCTCTCGAGAGACAAGACCTCTCCGGAAAACACCAAGACCCCTCCCACAGCCTCACCCGTCAGTCCAGGAGAAGAACCCGCCAGTGACCAGAGGAGCTTGCCCCCGGCTCAGCAAGACGAGGGGACCACTCAGAGGAAAAGCCCTCTAGCATCTGCCAAGGCTGGGACAGAGGCCGGAGATCCTGCCCTCAGCCAAGGTAACGTGTCATTTTACAGCAAAGGATAAAGTATAGTATATGATGGCAAATTGTGTTGTGGTAGAAGTCATAATCAAAAAGCATTGGTGATACTTAAATATAACTTTAATGGATTTTAGTTCGGATAAACTGACAAACCTCAAGGAGACAAAATGTGTCGATGTCAGTGAGGCCATATGGAGAGAAAAAGATGGTGTGCATGATGATAATGATGATGGTTATGATTGTCAGATGAGGAAGAAGGCCGTAATGGATTTCCAGCAACATCACATCACACCAGGAAGTCCAACTCATTTGACATAGGTACTGTATGTCTGACGATGTGTCTACTGCACCCCTGCTGCTGTGTACACATTATATGTATATGTTACATGTAGAGACAATAAGCATGCCGTTTAGTTACACACATGGAGGTCTGACGCAAATGCACATCTTGCTGTTTTTGTTCATAATTCATAACAGCGGCGTGAAGCCTTTGTTATTTTTTATCAAATGAAAGCAGCACGAGTGTCTGGTTTGATGTGCTCCCAAGCCTGTAGACCTTGCTGGCTGTGCACCGTGTGACTGCCTTATCCTGCAACCCCTCTTTTTTGAGTTCCTGCACCCCACTGTGTGTGTGTGTGTGTGTGTGTGTGTGTGTGTTTGTCTCCTGCCTTTTCCCTCAGGCATGGAACGAGACAGTCCCTACGATCTGGAGAGGTCTTCAGATCGCAGATTCCCTGTGAAAAAGCCCTGTTTCCCCCAGTACAGAAACAAATCTCTGGATTATCCTGCTGGGACCAGGTGTATGTATCTGTTTCACTTCCTGCAAATATGTGTGGTACGACAGCCATGGGGCAGGAAAACTTTGCACAGTTCTTTAGGTTTTTGTACAAATTATTGCACCGTAAAAAAATCATTTCAGAATGAATTGTCTGCTGTGTTACAGCTAATTAAATTTTCTGGAAGTTGTACAACATTCAGTTTGTCTTTTTATAAAGTTAATTAAATCCAAGCAAAAAAAAAAAAAGCTTGTGCAAAAGTGTCAATTTGTAACTTTTGCAAAAACTCAAGTGTGTGCAAACTTTTTCACAGCGCTGTACATGGATGAGTCACACCCTGCATATTGAATACATACTCGTTCCAGTTCTTGATGAATGGCTGACCAAAGAAAGATCATAAAACATAATTTAAAGATGTAATTTGGCTGTTTTCCAGATATGTGTCATTGCAGCTGGCAGCTGGATCTGACACGGCCTGGATAAGTGTGCTATTAGACGAGAACTTCATCATTTTTGAAATAAGGACCTTTTATCACTCCTGCTGTAATTGGAGCTGATTTCTTTTTGATACCGTGTTCCATTATTGAGATAATTGGCAGCCATGTTTAGCTGATTCAACATCACTTTCCACACTGAGCCGTTTGGCACTGAAGATGAAAACCTGAGGCAGTGGAATTCAAGGGGCACTAATGACATGGCAAAAACCACTGCCAATTACCTCTGTAATGCAGAACTATATATCAAAAATCTGCTGCAGGGGACTCAATTACCATCACATCGGGAATGATAAAAAGGGCCCACATGTCACGAATGGTGGCAAAAAAGCCGTCTGGTTAAATGTTCGGTGGGCTGAAATATCAAGCAGATGCTTCATATTCAGGGCAATAGCCACATTATCACATTTGAGTTCCCTATTCACACTGAAATCTCATTATTAGAAACTAATTCTAAGTTTGGCAAACTTAAAGCTGCATCATTAGATTTTTTTTGGCGAGAGTGTTAGCGAACCGTTTACACATCCAGAAGATACAGAGCAACATTAGCATTCATTTAAAGTTTCCTGCTACCTGATCAATTCAAGTCCAATATAATGATCTTTTCTTTTTTTTTTTTTTAGCAGTTAAATGTGTCACTATGCTCATTAGCTAACCGCTAACTTTGTCTGTCTGATGTTTGGTTCTGGGCAGGAAGGAGACAGTTGGTTTATCAGAGCATTTTTTCTGAAAACAGCTGATTGCTGTGATTCAAGACGCGGCTGATGAGAGCGGAGTTGTGGACCACAAATCTAAAACAATGATTCAAAAGGGTTAAAAGCAACTGCATCATTTAGTGATTATTCTCTGGGTTTAGCACTCGATAAACACCTTTGCACATTGCACATCATCAATTGATCCACTGTTAATGTAAAATATTGATTGTGCAGCTTTACACCCACAATAACTGCTATTCTAAACCACTTGGAGGTAACTCTGTTTTTCTATGTTTTTCTCCACCAAACTCTTGAAGAAAATATCTGGCTTGTAATTTTCTAAAAGAAAAAATTACAATTCCTATTCAAATTTTCAATTAGCTAAAACAACTACAATTCTCAGTAGAAGTGAGAGGGAGTGCAGCTTTGAGTGATTATCCTCTGTAGGTTTGTCACTATTAGCGACATCTTAAACAGGATCATTCAATCCATTGTTAATAAAAACATTTTCATTAGTGCAGCTTTAGAGCCATGCATTAATATTATATTTGCTTCTTTAGGTTATGACAGCCCCCAGCTTGGTAACAGAGATGCGTTATGACATTACCAGTGGACCAGGAGGAATTTGCTGGGAAGAGACGACTTGAACACGGAGGACTGGAGAGAGACAAGCTTTTAAAACTGTGGACTCAACTGACGCAGCTTCTTTTTTTTCTTTTTTTAAATCCATATAAACATTTGTTGCTGAAAATGCATGTACTGTATGCTTTCTGTTTTTAACGGGTTGCACTTGCTATGGTTTTTTCTCAGGCATAAGGGAAGCTCTGACCTGCAGTACATAAAGTACTTTTCATACGAACACACAATATTTCAGTGTCTCTCCAGTGTACTCATGATCTGTTTTATGCATTTGTACAAAACCATTTGATGTTGAAAATACTCTGTCCTCTCATCCCCTCCCTGTCTTTTACTGACAATCTGTGACTACTGAAAGTGAGTTTGTACTGTATTTACTCTAATGACGGTGTAAATACTGAATATAAAACTGCACTAGCCATTGTGGTAACTCTACCAGTTAACAATCATGTTTTTATTTGTGATAATATATCATTTGATAACTGTGTTTGTAAGTATGCTTTTGGTGTATGCTGATGTTGATGATTGAGAAATGTGTTATCATGCACTTAGTATTTAAGTCAGTCAGTGGATCACTTGCAGTTTTAATCTGATTTTGCAGGCCTGAAAATGAGTATATTTTCTAAAAATGCTTCTATGAATCAGAATAAATAAAATCGACTTTACACAACGAATTGGATCTCTATTCACATCACATTCGATTCAGTACTTTTATTGTCATCGTACAACTTGCAGGTACAACAGAATTAAGTGTTTGACATATTATTTGTTAAACTATTATAGGTATTGTTTGACATGTAATTTAAATGGAACATGGGTTTTTCAAAAGGGAACTCCCCTGTCTTCTGTGGCTTTATAATCCCTCATGAGGTTATTGGGGTTTGGTGACCAGATTATTATAGGAGTACAGGAGTAGTTTTAGGAAATATGTTTATTCACTTTGTTGCTGACAGTGAGATGAAAGGATTAATGCCTCTGATACCTGCATTAAGTGTGGCGCTGGAGCCAGGGGGCAGTTAGCTTAGTTTATAGCATAAATCACTAGCTCAGCCAATAGTTCCATCTTGTAACTCCCCCATAAAACCAAAGACATACATGTCTTTATGTGCAGATTAAACGAGCGAACTATTAAGTCTCAACTAATGAGATTTAAAGATGCTGGTAGGCAGATTTTTTTTTTCTTTGGACAGAGGCACACCAACTGTTTCCCCCTGCTTCCAGTCTTTACACTGAGCTAAACTTAATGCCTTCTCACTCCAGCTTTATATATATATATATAAAAAATAGCTACATATTTTGTGAAATACACTTATTTGCTTTCTTGTCAAGAGGTAGATAGCAAGATTAATACCACTCTTAAGTCTGTATAGTAAATAGGAAAGCGCTGCCAGCAGATGTTAGCTTAGCACAAAGACTAGTAAGAAGGAAACAGCTTAGCATAGCTCTGTCTGAGGGTAACAAATTATGCAAACCTACCCAATGCCTAACCCTTGAAGTTCACTAATTAATATGTGAAGTCTTAGTTGTTTCAATCCTTCAAACATTTTATTGTAAATGACACATTTATGTGGTTTTAATTTGGTTATTTCTTGGCCGGGAGCCTCCAGGCTTGTTGTTACTAAAGCATTGCCACATAAGACACTTGAGGCTAGTCAGGCTAGCTGTTTTCAGTCCGTATGCTAGGCTAAGCTAATCAGCTACTAGATATAGCTTCATGCTTGGCAGACAGATATGAGAATGATATCATCTTCTCATCTAACTCTTAGCAATGAAGCAAATAAGTGTATCTCCCAAAATATTAACTTATTCCTTCAAAAGAAACTAACTAACCTCTGTTGTTGCTTGTTATATTTTTTGCCATTGTTTCTTAAATCTGTCTCTTGTGAGTCCCCCAACATTAATAATCAATCAGTGGACATCTTTAAAAAAACAAAACAACAAACAAAACAAAAAACTAAACAGAAAGAAAAAGAAAATAAAAGAGAAATGTTTTTGTTACCATGAGATGTACATGAATTTTCAGATTATAACAACATGGATTCATAATTGTTTCTTAAAGGCACCTAATAACATTTAAGTCTAATGGTGGTGCAGATGACCAAACATCCACGATGTTGGCTCCCTTTTATTATTTCTTTGTGATGTGATAACTCCGAACTAACTTTTCTAAATGAGTGCTACTGCCTCTGAGCAGCAGATGGCAGCAGAGACTGAGCGCTCCTCTCCCCCGAAACCGCCAGCTCACACTTCCAGTGACATGTCGCTGCCAAGTCATGATCCACTGTCATCACCATAACCATGGATCCTAGCAGCAGTCACTGTCGCTGCATTAATGAAGGCAGAATATACTTGATGATACAGCTGTCTCTCCTCATCCGAGAGGAGGCTTGTTAATGAGCGAGATCAGCACTTAATTGGCAGTATAAACATGCTCATTAATTACTCCTGTCTCTGGCATGTAAGCAGCAGATTATGCAGTCGCTCTACATCGCATTGTCTCTGTCATACACATGTCTCAGCCTCCAGGTGAGATCAGGCTCGGATCAGCTTCTCCAAACAACGACGAGCCTGTTTCTCTAGTGACAATGAGAAGCTTTTAATTCTCTCCATCCAGTCACCTGATCTCCCTCTGTGCCAGGACAGATCACAGGCAGGGGTGTTGCATTCACATTCACTGGGTCACCGGATAAGTGCGGTTAATTCCCTCTGTCTTTCCATCCACACACAGTCCTACGCACCATATGCTCAGCTCAATTTTTCATTACTGTGTATGTAAACCTACACGTTTCACACAGTTAGCGTTCCACTGTGTGTGTGTGTGTGTGTGTGTGTGCGCGTGTGTGTGCGTGTGTGTGCTATTATCTGAGGGTATTCCAGCTCATTCATCTTATGTGTATCAGATGGTGTAAAGTGTGAACTCACTTATCTGCATGTTTGCAAGCTGGCTCATTCATCTATGTCTGTGTGTGTGTGTGTGTGTGTGTGTGTGTGTTCGTGTGTGTGTGTGTGTGCGTGCATGCATGTGTGTCTAGTACATCGGTCAGCAGCAAGCCACTTGCCTCGCTGTGTCTACAGTGGAAAGCTGGTAATGAGTTTGTGTGAGTCTGTTGTGCACCTACTGTGCAGCAGAAAAACAGGTAACAAAGCCCTGAAACATGAAGAGTCTCACTGTACGTGTGGCCTTGGTGAGCTTCTGTGAGGGAATACAATGACACCACGTATGAAAGCATTTCAGATTAGTGTCACCACAGCAGTAAAAATAGCGCGTTGTGCATAATATAACCTTCCTAACACCTGTATGCATATAAACAGTGTTTATATAATTTCCTTTAATCAAACCTCATAAGGCTACAAACCAATAATTTAAACAAAATGATTATATTTACCTCATAAAGAACCTAATCACATATATAAGGAGTGGACTTGCAGAATTCATAGCTCAACGTAAAGGCCTCCTGAATCCTAATACCTTTAATGCAATACCTTCAAATTGTGGCTGATGCATCAGGATGCAAAAACCGTGATGCTGCTGGCATTTGGAGCAGTGGTAATATTGAGCAGCAACACTGGCAAGGCAGTGTTTCATTATTATTGTTTTTTAATGAAAACCATATTGTTGAATTAAGTTGAATTTTCTGTTTCAGTTAGTGTCGCCTGAGCAGCTTTGCTTTTTCATTTTCTTGTAGCAGTTGGTTGTGTGGAAGGAAAAAAAAAAAAAGCTCGAAGTAAAATAGTTTGCAGAGTGATTAAGAAGTGGCGGAAGAGGACGGGGCTCGAGTCTTTGTCACGTACCAGTGGAGCGGTATTTGTCATGAGTAAACTGAATTCAACTTTAACACCAATGACTTGTGACTACACAGACCAACATGATGATACCTTTAATGGTCACATCTGGCTGTAAAGACAAAGCTGTGGTTAACAAAAGCAGGCAACAGCATTTGAAACTTTTGGCTTGGTAGAGATAATTGATGATAACTGTATCATAGTCATTTTAAATGAATTTTGACTTTTATGAAGTTTGGCTTCACAGCTCATTGTTAAAGCGCTTGGGAGAAAATAATACTAATTTGTGTGCACGGATTAATTCAAGAGTACAAATTAATTCATACAAATTTTTTTCTTCATGACACCTCCTGGGGTGTATTTCAGAGAGAGGGAAAACTAAGTTTACTAACCCCTGAGTTCGCTGAGATGTTCCAGAAAGAGAGTTTATTCAAATTCGGGGTCAGTTGCCGTGGTAACTGAATCTGTGAACCTAACTGCTAACTGCTCGCTTGCTTGGCAGGTTTCCTTTAACAAACCATGAGTTTCTCCTCCCTCTGGCTGAGCCCGAAGCAGCTGTCGGACATGGGGTGTCCCGATCAATAGTGATGCCGATTTCATTTGCATAGCTTTATTTTGGGAGCAGAGACCCTGATTAGCTGTGCTATCATTCCCTGACGACTAAGCAATTAAACATCAGAACTTTTTGTCACTCTGTCATTTATCTGAGCAACACTCTCTGGCCTTACAGCTCTAATATTACACACCACGGACATGCTGTCAGATCAGAGCTAATTATTTTATTGCTCTTTGTTTTTTTCTGTTTAAAACACTGGTCATGCGTCAGGAAAGCAACTGTTTATAAAGCTGTAAGAAAAGCATCCCTTTCACTTAAACGCCTACTGCACATTTCACTAGTATTTCTTGGGTTTCAACCTCTGAGGACAATCAAAGAAAAACTCCACAGCATTTCAGGTGACTGATGTACAAATTACTCAGCTGAAGTTAATGACAATATTTTAAATTAGACTCTGTTAATGATGTTCCGCTGCGACCTCAGAGTGGGAGCAGTAATTTCTTTTTACTTTGCAGGGTTTCCCAAACGTGACACGCTGCATCAGTGGCACACACATCCCTATATCACTGCTCCTTCAGTTAATGAAGGTGACTGTGAACAGGAAGTCTTTCCACAGCATTAATATGCAGGTGCACTGACTACTGTCTTACAGTAACGACGACCATCACCATCACAGAATACTGCAACCAATATCTCCCATTCACTGCTCTGTCAAGATCATGTGTACCCTGAGCAACAATAGTAAGTAAAGCTCTTTTAACACACTCAAAATCTATCCACTACATTACAGGAGAGTTTCTGTTGACCCCTGACCCAGAGCCAGACGCCCAACAGAGTTTCCATGTGGCCCACAGGACGACCAGAGCCACAGGAGGACTATAGGCCTGCTCAAATCCTGGTTCCAGTGCCTTCACAGACTCAAGGTAGGCGACATTATTGTGGCATGTGTTTTTCCCCATAATATTGCCACAGCAACACCCTGCCATACGTTGTACCACCCTGAGTAATGCCATCCCATCCACCCTGCAGAAGACCAGGATGGAAGAGCTGTCTGAGACATAATCACTTCACAGACTTCACTTCTTCCCTCCCAGAGACCAGGAGAGGCAGCCCAGGTGACAGTACCAGGCAGCGATGGGGAAGAACGCCTCCTGTCCTGGGAAGGAGAGTCTCCAGAGGTGAGATTCACTTCAGATATCACTGTTTCCTCTAATGAATATCTGATCTATATCAACACACACTGCTCTCTGATTATCTCTCAGCTGTCTTCTTGGACTGAACTCGGGCCCTCCAAACTGGCCCAGCGCCAGCCGCCTGGTGGAGGCCGTTTGCAGCCAGCTCTGCCGTCTTCACCCAGTGGCCACGTGTCCGGAGGGACCAGGAGGACTTTGTGGTCCCTCATCCTCAAGGATTATGTGGCCATTAGAGAGGCAGTGCTGGCCAGCCTGAGGTTGATGGCTCAGACCAACATCCAGCTCTTTGAATTAAATTGAGGGCTCAGTGGTAAGAGTTTGTCATATATGTGTTTTGGTTTGTTGTAATCTGTTCTGTGATTTATCTTTTAATGAAAGCTGAAAATCCTAAAACTGTGTCTGTGTTTGTCTGTGTGTTCCAGGTGCTGGCCAGACTCTCGTTTCAGCAAAGGGTCTGTCCTTGGTACAAGGGGGACAAGGACTTCAATGTCCCGGAGGAGCAGCCTGGGCCCTCCGGCAGGGGTCTGCCTCCTCCTCCTTCTCCTCTTCCTTCAAACGATTAACAGCACGGCCCCTCATCCAGTGTTGTTGGCCTTCCCCTTGCTCCAGCACCACTCCCCTCTTCTGTTCATCCACCTCCTCTGCCTGGACCACCTGTACCCAGGACCGGAGCCTACAGGAAGAGGAAGGCGGCCTGAAGCTGCTGTGGCAGAGTGGGGGGCGTGGCCTGGAGGAAAAACCCCTCCAGCTGCCAACGTCATGCATCTGCATAAGTGTGGCCAACGCTAAAGGATTGACACTGACTTCACTCACATTGCAGGTGTGTCACACTGTGTGACTGTTGTTTGAAAGACTGTGGAGGAGTCGAGGGAAGAGATGAAGAGAAGACAGGAGGACTTTATCTATCTCCATTTATAACTTTTAATTTACATTATTTATTATTATTATTATATTTTATTTGTTGCATTTGGAGTGGAGTTTGTGTCACCTGATGGTCCATGATGATCTCAGTCCAGTGTTCCCTCTCTTTTAGCTCTGTGTTTGGTCTCCACCAGCTCCTGAGGGAAATCTGTCTCTTTAGCTGCTAAATGCTCCACTATGTTCAGCAGCTGCTCTCTGACTGTGTCTGTCTGCTGTTTGCTGCTGAGGAATCGTGGACAGTGACTTTTTACAGATGTTTCTCTGAAAACAGGAGATTGCATAGGGGAGTTTACAAAAGCACTGGGTGTGTACAACAGAGATCTCTTTGTTAGAGACCATGCTGCCACACCAGTAGTTTGCTGGAAACCAATATCCTTTGATATTATTTGTTGTTTATTTCTTTCAAATTCTGTTTACCTTCAGTGAACCAGAAGTAGTTAAGCTGTATCCTGTATTTAATTATGTTCTTTGTTGACAGTATAAGCAGAACCCTGGTGAATGTTTGAGAGAGATTGGTTTTTTCCCCCCCTTTTGATGCATTAAGAATATAAGATGTTTTAGTCACACTTTATTATTTTTGTTGTATGCATGGCAAGGTATTTACTTTTGTTTGTTGTAAAAAAGAAATCATCCATCCTACCATCAGTTCCTTGATGAATTTCCTGAACAAAATAAACGGTTAAACGGCTCTTGGATCCATGTGTTTAATGTGCACTCCAGTCAGAGGCTCTATGGTCCAGTTACGTTAAAGAGTGTAGTCGTAGTCTCTTTACAGTCTTTCTACTATTGTATTTGTAGCAACTATCCTGACCAGAAACAAGCCACTCGGCTGGATGTGGGAGAAAACCTTGTTTTTGACGCACTTTAATGAATACATGTCCAGGCATTATTCACTATTAGGTGAAGTTCCCATTTAATCAAGAATTCAGTTCACAGTAAATTACTTTTATATTGCAACTAAGAAATGTGATGGTGTGATGTCTGGCTTAGCTTTTGTGTCCCTGATGACAGCAGTAAAAACTGTGACATCTCCCCGTCACCCATTCATCATAAGCTAGTCTGTTGGATCTGTACCACATACAGACTCCACCTGTCCCATTACTCTGCACTACCATCCATGATATAGCTTGACCAAGACTACACATATAAACAACCATAAATACACATACCTAATAGATGGCTCCTAGATTATTACATTATATTATTGTGTCTTTGAAAATATTTCTAGATAAAAGAATGATTCCACAATCTGCACTTTGTTTGAAAGCTTTATTATTATTCATGATTCATTCTAGGTTACATGATTTGAGACATGTATGAGGGCAATAACATGTAATTGCATGTAAATGCTTATCAATGTAACACCATGTGGATTATTCATCCCGGTTACACTTTTGTGTCCATCAGAGCCCCCCTTTCTTTCTCCCCACCACCTTTATAAAGAAGAATGAATGGCAACCTGCACACAGCAATTGAGTGTGTTTGTGTGTCCGTGTGAATGTGAGTGTGTGAGTTGTAGAACTTCTAGCTCCAGTGGGATGAAGTAGGATGACGTTATTTCTCGTTGGGTGACATGGTGAATAATAATATTGGAGCTCCATTGATGATAGATTTTTATGACTATCATGCTTAACTCAGAGTGAACCAACTTACATCAACTGTTCTGGGACAGAGAGCTCAGGGTTCATCAGCTCAGAGTTCAGGTTGAAGTTAAAAAAACGTTAAAGTAAGAAGTAAAAGTAAAAAAAATGTCATATTATATTAAGGCATAATAACGTCATATTAAAGTGACGCATAAAAAAGTCTTAAAAAATGTGATGGTATAGCAAAGCTTTTTGACTTCTCACGCCTTGCTAAACTATGACATAACAGATGTTTTAATGCCTTGCTATACTATGAAGTTTTTTGAATTTTAATACCTTATTATACTATGACGTTTTTATGGCTTACTATTCTGTTTTTTGAAATTTTTTTGCCTCACTATAGTAAGATGTTTTTATACCTTACTATATTGTGACATTTTTATGCCTTACTATACTATGATGTTTTTTGACATTTTTTGCAATACTATAGTATGACCTTTTTATGCCATAATATACTATGACATTTTTTGAAATTCTTATGCCTTACTATACTATGACGTTTTTCAATTTTTTTGCCTTATTATATTATGACGTTTTTGATATTGTATTGCCTTATTATGATATGATGTTTTTTGACATTTTTTTGTCATACTATACTATGAAATTTTTATGCCTTACTATACTATGACGTTTTTTGAGATTGAATTGCCTTATTATACTATGACATTTTTTGACATTTTTTTGCCTTACTATACTATGACGTTTTTTGACATTCTTTTTGCCGTACTATACTATGACGTTGCTTGAAATTTTTTTGCCTCACGATGGTATGATGTTTTTATGCCTTACTATACTATGACGTTTTTTAATTTTTTTTTTTGCCTTGCTATATTATGACGTTTTTATGCCTTACTATACTATGACGTTTTTTGACATTTTTTTGCCTCACTATAATATGACGTTTTTTGACATTTTTTAGCCATACTATACTATGACGTTTTTTGAAACTTTTATGTCTCACTATAGTATGATGTTTTTATGCCTTATTATACTATGATGTTTTTTGACATTTTTTTGCCTTAATATACTATGACGTTTTTTGATATTGTATTGCCTTACTATACTATGAAGTTTTTTTGACATTTTTTTGCCTTATTATAATATGGTGTTTTTTGACATTTTTTTGCCTTACTATACTATGACATTCCTTGAAATTTTTTTGCCTTACTATATTATGATGTTTTTAAGCCTTACTAGACTATGACGTTTTTTGATGTTTTTATGCCTCACTATACGATGACATTCTTTGAAGTTTTTATGCCTTACTATACTATGACGTTTTTTGAGATTGAATTGCTTTACATACTATGATGTTTTTTGACATTTTTTGCCTTATTATAATATGATGTTTTTTGACATTTTTTTGCATTACTATACTATGACGTTTTTATGGCTTATTATACTGTCACGTTTTTTTGACATTTTTTTTCCTTACTATACTATGACATTTTTTGAAAATTTTATGCCTTACTATACTATGACGTTTTCATGCTTTACTATACCATGACGTATTTGAAATTTTTATGCCTTACTATACTATGATGTTTGTTGACATTTTTTTGCCTCACCATACTATGACATTTTCTACATTTTTTAGCCATACTATACTATGACGTTTTTTGACGTTTTTATGCCTCACGATACTATGATGTTTTTATGCCGTACTGTACTATGATGTTTTTTGAAATTTTTATGCCTTACGATACTATGACGTTTTTTGAAATTTTTATGTCTCACTATGGTATGATGTTTTTATGTCTTACTATACTATGACGTTTTTTGACATTTTTTTGCCTTATTACATTATGTTGTTTTTTGACATTTTTTTGCTTTACTATACTATGACGTTTTTTGACATTTTCGTGCCTTACTATACTATAACGTTTGTTGACATTTTTTTGCCATACTGTACGATGAGGTTTTTCATTTTTTTTTCCTTACTATATTATGACGTTTTTATGCCTTACTACACTATGACGTTTTTTGCCATGTTTTTGCCTTACTATACTATGACATTTTTTAAACTTTTTTTGCCTTACTATACTATGACGTTTTTTGACATTTTTTTGCCTTACTATACTATGACGTATTTTGACATTTTTTTGCCTCACTGTAATATGACGTTTTTTGAAATTTTTTTGCCATACTATACTATGACGTTTTTTGAAATTTTTTTGCCTCACGGTACTATGATGTTTTTATGCTGTACTGTATGACATATACTATGACGTTTTTTTACATTTTTTTGCCTTACTATACTATGACGTTATTTGAATTTTTTTTGCCTTACTATACTATGACATTTATATGTCTTACTATACTATGACGTTTTTTGACATTTTCGTGCCTTACTATACTATGACGTTTGTTGACATTTTTTTGCCATACCATATTATGACGTTTTTTGTTACATTTTTTAGCCATACTGTACTATGAGGTTTTTCATTTTTTTTTCCTTACTATATTATGACGTTTTTATGCCTTACTATACTATGATGTTTTTTGACATGTTTTTGCCTTACTATACTATGACATTTTTTTTACTTTTTTTTGCCTTACTATACTATGACGTTATTTGAATTTTTTTTGCGTTACTATACTATGACGTTTTTTGACATTTTTTTACATTACTATACTATGACGTTTTTTGACATTTTTTTGCCTTATCATATTATGATGTTTTTTTTACATTTTTTTGCCTTACTATACTATGACGTTTTTTGACATTTTTTTGCCTTACTATACTATGATATTTTTTTTACTTTTTTTTGCCTTACTATACTATGACGTTATTTGAATTTTTTTGCCTTACTATACTATGACATTTTTTGACATTTTTTTGCCTTACTATACTATGACGTTTTTTGACATTTTCGTGCCTTACTAAACTATGACATTTTATTTTACATTTTTTTGCCTTACTATACTATGACGTTATTTGAATTTTTTTTGCCTTACTATACTATGACGTTTTTATGTCTTACTATACTATGACGTTTTTTGACATTTTTTTGCCTTGTTATACTATGACGTTTTTTGAGATTGAATTGCCTTATTATACTATGATGTTTTTTGACATTTTTTTGCCTTACTATACTATGACGTTTTTTGATAATGTATTGCCTTACTATACTATGACGTTCCTTGAAATTGTTTTTTCCTCACTGTAGTAGCCATACCATACTATGACGGTTTTTTTTACATTTTTTAGCCATACAATACTATGATGTTTTTCTTTTTTTTTGCCTAACTATATTATGATGTTTTTATGCCTTACTATACTATGACGTTTTTTGACATTTTTTTGCCTCACTATAATATGACGTTTTTTGAAATTTTTTAGCCATACTATACTATGACGTTTTTTGACATTTTTTTGCCATACCATACTATGACGTTTTTTGTTACATTTTTTAGCCATACTGTACTATGAGGTTTTTCTTTTTTTTTTCCTTACTATATTATGACGTTTTTATGCCTTACTATACTATGACGTTTTTTGACATTTTTTTGCCTTATTATACTATGATGTTTTTTGACATTTTTTTGCCTTACTATACTATGACGTTTTTATGCCTTACTATACTATGACGTTTTTTGACATTTTTTTGCCTTATTATACTATGATGTTTTTTGACATTTTTTTGCCTTACTATACTATGACGTTTTTATGTCTTACTATACTATGACGTTTTTTGACATTTTTTTGCCTTATTATACTATGATGTTTTTTGACATTTTTTTGCCTTACTATACTGTGACGTTTTTATGTCTTACTATACTATGACATTTTTTGACATTTTTTGCCTTATTATACTATGATGTTTTTTTGACATTTTTTTGCCTTACTATACTATGACGTTTATTGATATTGTATTGCCTTACTATACTATGACGCTTTTTGATATTGTATTGCCTTACTATACTATGATGTTTGTTGACATTTTTTGCCTCAATATAGTATGATGTTTTTATGCTTTACTATACTATGACGTTTTTTGACATTTTTTTGCCTTATTATATTATGATGTTTTTTTTACATTTTTTTTCCTTACTATACTATGACGTTTTTATGTCTTACTATACTATGACGTTTTTTGACATTTTTTTGCCTTACTATACTATGACGTTTTTTGACATTTTCGTGCCTTACTAAACTATGACATTTTTTTTTAATTTTTTTGCCTTACTATACTATGACGTTATTTAAATTTTTTTTGCCTTNCTATGACGTTTTTTGACATTTTCGTGCCTTACTAAACTATGACATTTTTTTTTAATTTTTTTGCCTTACTATACTATGACATTATTTAAATTTTTTTTGCCTTACTATACTATGATGTTTTTTGACATTTTTTAGCCATACTATACTATGATGTTTTTTTCATTTTTTTGCCTTACTATATTATGACGTTTTTATGCTTAACTATACGATGACGTTTTTTGACAATTTTTTCCATACTATACTATGATGTTTTTTCTTTTTTTTTGCCTTACTATATTATGACGTTTTTATGCCTTACTATACTATGACGTTTTTTGACATTTTTTAGCCATACTATACTATGATGTTTTTTTCATTTTTTTTGCCTTACTATACTATGACATTTTTATGTCTTACTATACTATGACATTTTTTTTCACATTTTTTTGCCTTACTATACTATGACGTTATTTGAATTTTTTTTGCCTTACTATACTATGACGTTTTTATGTCTTACTATACTATGACGTTTTTTGACATTTTTTTGCCTTACTATACTATGACGTTTTTTGACATTTTCATGCCTTACTATACTATGACATTTTTTTTTACATTTTTTTGCCTTACTATACTATGACGTTATTTGAATTTTTTTTGCCTTACTATACTATGACGTTTTTATGTCTTACTATACTATGACGTTTTTTGACATTTTTTTGCCTTACTATACTATGACGTTTTTTGACATTTTCATGCCTTACTATACTATGACATTTTTTTTTACATTTTTTTGCCTTACTATACTATGACGTTATTTGAATTTTTTTTGCCTTACTATACTATGACGTTTTTATGTCTTACTATACTATGACGTTTTTTGACATTTTTTTGCCTTACTATACTATGACGTTTTTTGACATTTTCATGCCTTACTATACTATGACATTTTTTTTTACATTTTTTTGCCTTACTATACTATGACGTTATTTGAATTTTTTTTGCCTTACTATACTATGACGTTTTTATGTCTTACTATACTATGACGTTTTTTGAAATTTTTTTGCCTTATTATACTATGACGTTTTTTGGAATTGTTTTTTCCTTACTATACTATGACGTTTTTATGTCTTACTATACTATGACGTTTTTTGACATTTTTTTGCCTTACTATACTATGACGTTTTTTGACATTTTCATGCCTTATTATACTATGACATTTTTTTTTACATTTTTTTGCCTTCCTATACTATGACGTTATTTGAATTTTTTTTGCCTTACTATACTATGACGTTTTTATGTCTTACTATACTATGACGTTTTTTGAAATTTTTTTGCCTTATTATACTATGACGTTTTTTGGAATTGTTTTTTCCTTACTATACTATGACGTTTTTATGTCTTACTATACTATGACGTTTTAATACTATGACGTTATTTGAATTTTTTTTGCCTTACTATACTATGACGTTTTTATGTCTTACTATACTATGACGTTTTTTGACATTTTTTTGCCTTATTATACTATGACGTTTTTTGGAATTGTTTTTTCCTTACTATACTATGACGTTTTTATGTCTTACTATACTTTGACATTTTTTGACATTTTTTTGCCTTACTATACTATGACGTTTTTTGACATTTTCATGCCTTACTATACTATGACATTTTTTTTTACATTTTTTTGCCTTCCTATACTATGACGTTATTTGAATTTTTTTTGCCTTACTATACTATGACGTTTTTATGTCTTACTATACTATGACGTTTTTTGAGATTGAATTGCCTTATTATACTATGATGTTTTTTGACATTTTTTTGCCTTTCTATACTATGACGTTTTTTGATATTGTATTGCCTTACTATACTATGACGTTACTTGAAATTGTTTTTTCCTCACTGTTGTAGCCATACCATACTATGACGTTTTTTCATTTTTTTTGCCTAACTATATTATGACGTTTTTTTGCCTAACTATACTATGACGTTTTTTGACATTTTTTTGCCTCATTATAATATGACGTTTTTTGAAATTTTTTAGCCATACTATACTATGACGTTTTTTGAAATTTTTATGTCTCACTATAGTATGATGTTTTTATGCCTTATTATACTATGATGTTTTTTGACATTTTTTTGCCTTATTATACTATGATGTTTTTTGCCATTTTTTGGCCTTACTATACTATGACGTTTTTATGTCTTACTAAACTATGACATTTTTTGACATTTTTTTGCCTTATTATACTATGATGTTTTTTTGACATTTTTTTGCCTTACTATACTATGACGTTTTTTGATATCTTATTGCCTTACTATACTATGACGTTTTTTGATATTGTATTGCCTTACTATACTATGACGTTTGTTGACATTTTTTTGCCTCAATATAGTATGATGTTTTTATGCCTTACTATACTATGACGTTTATTGACATTTTTTAGCCATACCATATTATGTTTTTTAAATTTTTTTAGCCATACTATACTATGATGTTTTTTTCATTTTTTTTTCCTTACTATATTATGACGTTTTTATGTCTTACTATACTATGACATGTTTTATGTCTTACTATACTATGACGTTTATTGACATTTTTTAGCCATACCATATTATGTTTTTTAAATTTTTTTAGCCATACTATACTATGATGTTTTTTGAGATTTTTTTGGCTTACTATACTATGACGTTTATTGACATTTTTTAGCCATACCATATTATGTTTTTTAAATTTTTTTAGCCATACTATACTATGATGTTTTTTGAGATTTTTTTGGCTTACTATACTATGACGTTTATTGACATTTTTTAGCCATACCATATTATGTTTTTTAAATTTTTTTAGCCATACTATACTATGATGTTTTTTGAGATTTTTTTGGCTTACTATACTATGACGTTTATTGACATTTTTTAGCCATACCATACTATGACGTTTTTATGCCTTACTATACTATCACGTTATTTGAATTTTTTTTGCCTTACTATACTATGACATGTTTTATGTCTTACTATACTATGACGTTTGTTGACATTTTTTTGTCTTATTATACTATGACGTTTTTTGAAATTTTTTGCCTTATTATACTATGATGTTTTTTGAGATTTTTTTGCCTTACTATACTATGACGTTTTGTGATATTGTATTGCCTTACTATACTATGACGTTCCTTGAAATTGTTTTTTCCCCACTGTAGTAGCCATACCATACTATGACGGTTTTTTTTACATTTTTTAGCCATACTATACTATGATGTTTTTCATTTTTTTTGCCTAACTATATTATGACGTTTTTATGTCTTACTATACTATGACATTTTTTGACATTTTTTTGCCTTATTATACTATGATGTTTTTTTGACATTTTTTTGCCTTACTATACTATGACGTTTTTTGATATTGTATTGCCTTACTATACTATGACGTTTTTTGATATTGTATTGCCTTACTATACTATGACGTTTTTTGATATTCTATTGCCTTACTATACTACGACGTTTATTGACATTTTTTAGCCTTACTATACTATGACGTTTTTAAACATTTTTTTGCCTTACTATACTATGACATTTTTTTTACTTTTTTTTGCCTTACTATACTATGACGTTATTTGAATTTTTTTTGCCTTACTATACTATGACGTTTTTATGTCTTACTATACTATGACGTTTTTTGACATTTTTTTGCCTTATTATATTATGATGTTTTTTGACATTTTTTTGCCTTACTATACTATGACGTTTTTTATGTCTTACTATACTATGACGTTTTTTGACATTTTTTAGCCATACTATACTATGATGTTTTTTTCATTTTTTTTGCCTTACTATATTATGACGTTTTTATGCCTTATTTTACGATGACGTTTTTTGACATTTTTTGCCATACTATACTATGACATTTTTTGAAATTTTTATGCCTTACTATAGTATGACGTTTTTTGGCGTTTTTATGCTTCACGATACTATGATGTTTTTATGCCGTACTATACTATGACGTTTTTGGAAATTTTTATGCCTTACGATACTATGACGTTTTTTGACATTTTCATGCCTTACTATACTATGACGTTTTTTGACATTTTTATGTCTCACTATAGTATGATGTTTTTATGCCTTATTATACTATGATGTTTTTTGACATTTTTTTGCCTTACTATACACTATACTATGACGTTTTTTGACATTTTTTTTCCTTATTATAATATGACGTTATTTGAAATTTTTTTGCCTCACTATAGTATGATGTTTTTATGCCTTACTATACTATGACGTTTTTTTTAACATTTTTTAGCCATACCATACTATGACGTATTTTTACATTTTTTAGCCATACTATTCTATGACGTTTTTTCATTTTTTTTGTCTCACTATACTATGACGATTTTGACTTTTTTTTGCCTTATTCATACTATGACGTTTTTTGACATTTTTTTGCCTCACTATACTATGACGTATTTTTTTCACCTTTTTTAGCCATACCATACTATCACATTTTTTGAAATTTTTTAGCCATACTATACTATGACGTTCCTTGAAATTTTTTTGTCTTACTATACTATGACGTTTTTTGACATTTTCGTGCCTTACTATACCATGACGTTTTTTGCAAATCTTTTTGCCTTACTATACTATGATCTCTTTTTGACATTTTTTTGCCTCACTATACTATGACGTTTTTTGACACTTTTTTGCCTTATTATACTATGATGTTTTTTGACATTTTTTTGCCTTACTATACTATGATGTTTTTTGATATTTTATTGCCTTACTATACTATGACGTTTTTTTGAAATTTTTTAGCCATACTATACTATGACGTTTTTTGACATTTTTTTGCCTTACCATGTTATGACGTTTTTATGCCTTACTATACTATGATGTTTTTTGACATTTTTTAGCCATACTATACTATGACGTTTTTATGCCTTATTA
>NW_019174371.1:1924648-2084509 GCF_002260705.1 Seriola dumerili | reverse complement strand
CGGAATTTATATTGTCTCACCCATATAGTAGTGACATTTGTTTTATGCCTTATACCCATACTTACCTATCGACATTTTTTTCAACTTTTTTTGCCTACCATAACTATGACGTTTATTTTGAATTTTTTTGCCTTACTATAACTATGACGTTTTTTCTGGAACATTTTTTTTGCTCGTTATACTATTACATATGACATTTTTTTTACTTTTTTTTTGCCGCCTTACTATTACCTACTTGACGGTTATCTGAATATTTTTTTGCCTTACCATATTTACTATGAATGTTTATGTCCCTTACTTCATACTATGACGTTTGTTGACATTTTTTTGTCTTATTATACTATGACGTTTTTTTGAAATTTTTTTGCTCCCTTATTAATACTATGATGTTTTTTGAATTTTTTTGCACACTTACGTATACTGATGACGTTCATTCTGAATTTTTGCCCTTACCTATACGTGATGGACCAACTGTTTTTTCTTACTATAACTATGACGTTTTGTGACATTTTTATGTCTTATCATCTACTATGACGTTTATTTGAAATTTTCTTGCCTTTTTATAACTATGATTGTTTTTTGTGAGATTTTTTTTGGCCCTTACCATTTATTACTTGACGTTTTCGCATGATTGTATTGCCTTACCCTATCTACCTATGGACGTTCCTTGCAAAGTTGTTTTTTCCCCACTAGCTAGTAGCATACCATTACATAATGACGGTTTTTTTACATTTCTTTAGCCATACCATACTATGCATGTTTTTCATCTTTTTTTGCCTAACTATATTATACGTTCTTTCTATGGCCTACTATACTATGACGTTTTTCTTCTGACACATTTTTTTTGACCTTCCACTATAATATGACGTTTTTGTTTGAAATTTTTTTAGCCAATACATATACATGACCGTCTTTTTGAAATTTTATGTCTCACTATAGTATGATGTTTATGCCTTATACGTATTACTATGATGTTTTTTTGACATTTTTTCTGCCTTACTATACTATCGACGTTTTTTGACATTTTTTTGCCCTTACACTATACTATGGACCGCTTTTTAAGTCTTACTATACTATGTTTGACGTTTTTTGACATGTAATTGCCTTATTATTGTGACTATGATGTTTTTTGACAGTTTTTTTGCACCTTACTATATCACTACTTGACGTTTCTTATGCTCTCAACATATACCTATGACACTCTTTTTGACATTTTTTTTGGCTTTATTAAACTATGATGTGTTATTTTCTGACCATTTTTTCTTGCCGCGCTTAAGCTATACTCTATGTGACTTTCGTTTTAATTACTGTCTTTACCTAATTACTATACGTTTTTCTCCATTTTCTTTTGTCTGGCTTCTATGCAGCCCGACCCGTTTTCTGGAATTCTGTTTTTTCACTTACTTATACTATTGGACGTTTTTCATGTCTAACCTATACCATGACGGCTCTTTGACATTTTTTTGCCTTTATTTATATAATGATTTCTATTTTTACATTTTTTGTGCGCTTTACCAGTTATAACTATGACTTTTTTTATGTCCTTACTACTACATATCCGGACGTTTACTTTTCTATTGAACGGAGCGACTTGAATTGCACCTCCACATTATCATACTATGACTGTTTTTTCTTTACAATTTTGTTTGGCGCATTACATATACTATGACGTTTTTTCGATATCTCGCGCTTCATTTGCCTTACACCTTATACTTAATGACGTTCCTTGAAATGGTTGTTTTCCCTCACCTGCTTAGTAGTCCCATACCATTACATATGGACGGTTTTTTTTCTACATTTTATTAGCGCCCATTACCTATACTCATCTGATGGTTTTTCATTCATTTTTTTTGACCCGTATAAGCTATATTATGACGTTATCTCTGCTCTTACTATACGGTGATTGACGTGGTGATTTTTTGACATATTTTATGCCCTCACTACATATAAACCATCACGGTTTGATTTGAAATTTGTTTTAGCCATCCACCTATACTTATGACGTTTATTTTGAAATTTTTAAATTGTTCTCACTATCAGCTATTGATGTTTTTATTCGCCTATATATCACTATGACTGTTTTTTTGAAACACTTTTTTACTGCCACGCTTTGACTCATACTATGCACGTTTCTTCTGGCTCCTTACAGTACATTTACTATGCACGTTTCTTTTCGGACACAATTTTTGCCTTCTTATCAGTAATATGATTGTTTTTTCTGACATTTTGGCCCTTACTATACTATACGTTTTATTTAGGTCTCATAACCTATTACTATGCACATTTTTGACATTTTTTTGCCCTTATCTATTACTATGATGTTTGGACTACATTTTTTTTCGCCCTAGCATTAATCACTATGACGGTTTTTTTTGATATTGTATTGCCTTACATATATCTATGACGTTTTTGATCATTCGTATTGCCTTACTATACTATGAGCGTTTTTTGATATTGTATTGCCTACTATACTATGACGATTTATTGACATTTTTTTTAGCCCATTACATTATACCTATGAGGTTTTTTTTCATTTTTTTTTGCCCTTTACTATATTATGACGTTTTATGCCTTATCTATTACTATTGACGTTTTTTGGACATTTTTTTCTGCCTTACTTATACTATGACTTTTTTTTTACTTTTTTTTGCCTTACTTACTTATGACGTATTTGTGATTTTTTGACATTTCTTTTTGCCTTTATTATATTTATGCATGTTTCTCTTGACATTCTGTTTTTGCCATCCTTCACCTATAACTATGACGTTTTTATGTTCTTACTATACTATCATTCGTCTTTTTGACATTTTTTTAGCCATACTCACCCTATTACTATTGATGTTTTTCTCCTTCACTTCTTTTTGCTTAGCCTTACTACATTATTTATGACGTCTTTTATGCCTATTTCTACGACGGCCACCGACCTGACGATTTTTTTCCGACATCTCTTTTTCTGCACAACCCCGATATCACTACTGAACAATTTTTGACTCATTTTTTATGCCTTACTATAGCGTATCCGCACCGTGTTTTTGGGCGTTCTTTACTGCTTTCACCGACTACATATGATGGCTTTCGTATGCCAGAACCGTACACCTCTATACTAGTGACGTCTTTGCGAAATTTTTATGCCTTCACCCGATTTACTATTGAATTCGTTTTTTTTGACGATTTCAATGTTCCATGCCACTCCTTAACCACTATACCTTCATGCAACGTCTTTTTTGATCATATTTACATGTCACTCACACGAGATGGTATTCCGATGTTTTTATGCCCCTTACTTATACTATGATGTTTCTTTGACATTTTTTTCATGCCATTACTATACTATGAAGTTTTCTGATATTGTATTGACCTTAACCCTATGCACTATGACCTTTCATTCGACATTTTTTTGCCCTTATTATAACTATGATGTTTTTTTGACATTTTTTTGCCCAATATAGTATGATGTTTTTTATGCCTTACTATACTATGACGTTTTTTGACATTATTTTTTCCCTTATTATACACCTATGACGTTATTTGAAATTTTTTTGCCTCACTATTAGTATGATGTCTTTTATAGGCCTTACTTATACTATGAACGTTTTTTGTTAACATTTTTTAGCCGATACCATTACTATGACGTATTTTTACATTTTTTAAGCCATACGTATTCTATGACGTTTTTTCATTTTTTTTGCTTCTCACTACTTACTATGTACGTTTTCTGGACTTCTTTTTTGCCCCTATATTCAATACTCATGACGTTTTTTGACCATTTTTTTCCCTCCCTATACCATTGAACGTTTTTTGCAAAATCTTTTGCCTACTCATACTATGATCTCTTTTTGACATAGGTTTTTTTTGGCGCCTCACTATACTATGACGTTATTTGACACTTTTTTTGCCTTATTCCATACTATGATGTTTTTTGACATTTTTTGCCCTTACTATACTATGATGTTTTTTGATATTTTATTGCCTTACTATACTATGACGTTTTTTTGAAATTTTTTAGCCATACTATACTATGACGTTTTTTGACATTTTTTTGCCTTACCATGTTATGACGTTTTTATGCCTTACTATACTATGATGTTTTTTGACATTTTTTAGCCATACTATACTATGACGTTTTTATGCCTTATTATACTATAATGTTTATTGAAATTTTTTTGCCTTACTATACTATGACGTTTTTTGAAATTTTTATGCCTTACTATACTATGACTTTTTTGACATTTTCATGCCTTACTATACTATGACGTTCCTTGAAATTTTTTTGCCTTACTACACTATGACGTTTTTTGACATTGTCGTGCCTTACTATACCATGACGTTTTTTGCAAATATTTTTGCCTTACTATACTATGACGTTTTTTGACATTTTTTTGCCTCATTATACTATGACGATATTTTTACATTTTCATGCCTTACTATAGTATGATGTTTTTATGCCTTACTATACTATGATGTTTTTTGACATTTTTTAACCATACCATACTATGACATTTTTTGACATTTTTTAACCATACTATACTATGACGTTTTTCCATTTTTTTTTTGCAAATCTTTTTGTCTTACTATACTATGACGTTTTTTGACATTTTTTTGCCTTATTTTACTATGATCTTTTTTTAACATTTTTTGCCTTACTATACTATGACGTTTTTTGACATTTTTTTGCCTTATTTTACTATGATCTTTTTTTAACATTTTTTGCCTTACTATACTATGACATTTTTTGAAATTTTTTTGCCTTACTATACTATGACGTTTTTATGCCTTACTATACTACGACGTTTTTTGACATTTTCATGCCTTACTGTACTATGATGTTTTTTTACATTTTTTTGCCTGAAAAAGGCATGAAAATTTCATATTATAGTAGCTGATTAAAATCCCTTAGTATAGTTAGATAGTTAACACATTAGTATAAGGCATAAAATGACATACTATAGTGATGACTAAAAATATAGTATATTAAGGCACAAAAATATCATAGTACAGTAAGGCAGAAAAATGACATATTATAGTAAACAATACGTAAGTGTCATAGTATTTATACCTTACTATACTATGACACTTCTATGCCTTAGTATACTTTTACATTTTTATACATTATTTTTATATATTATACTATGACTAATTTTGCCTTTCCTAAACTAACTCTTCATGCCTTACTTTTCTGTGACTTTTTATCCCTTGCTATAGTATGACTTATGACATAAATATGACATAAGACGATCCATTATTTTGACATATATACATCCCCTGCATATACAAAGATCTAAATTTTTAATTATGATATACTTCTAGCAACATGTGACTTTATTAAAACAACATGCTAATTAAAATTTCAAAGTTTTTATATGATTATCTTAATAATTTCCTACTAAATTTAAACATATATGTCTATCTTTTATATTTCCACACATAATTTGAACATATACTGGCAGTCTTTGGCAGCCATACATTTATTTAACATACGTCTATAATATAAACAGACATATTAAAACACATGTTCTTAGTAGCTAGACATATATGTCAATATACGATATTGTTCCAATTCCTAACAGGTGTCATATGTAATTTTACACAAACAGGCTATGTCAGGTATGAGAAACTAAGGAGCAAAAATGCAGACAGACAAAAGGGGTGTGAATGAGAAAGCATTGATTTAATAAAGAAAACCAACTTACAAAACTGGCAAAATAGAACTAAGAAATACTCCGTGAACTGGGAACACAAAATGTCAGCTCAAGGACACACTGGGTAAACATGGCAAAACAAAAACAGATGAACTGACAGACAAACGGGAAGACAGAGACTTAAATACAGAAGGGAGGCAAGGGTAATTGAACACAGGTGTAACACATAAAGGCAGGGAGACAATCAAGAAGGAGGGAAACAGGACAAAGACAGGAAGTAAAATTACCACAAGATACACAAGGAAGTCAATTTCAAAATAAAACAGGAAATGAAACAAATGTCCAAACATAAATTGTCAAAAGCTGTCCAAACATTTGTCCAAAAATCTTATATGTTGATAAACTGTTTGGTTGACGACATTAAACAGTCAATCTCTTTGTTCTCGAGGGGTGGTGGGGTTGCTGCGTCCCTACCAATGTTGAGTCCAAACGTACGCCCTTGTTGTCACTTTTCCAGTGTAAACACATTAAGCTAAAAACCTGCTTAGAATCTGTATGTGATATGGTTTTGGGAGACAGTGACATTTTAAAATGCCAGTTAGCATTTCTCAGCCTTAGAACTATAGAGGTCTGGTAAATTGTACTTTGATATGCAGGATACAATATAAAATAGTAGATAAGACAGCAAAAACAATATATGAAAGACCCCAAAGACAGTGACAAAATTACAAATGCATCAGTCAAGAGAGGCAGTCTCAGAAATCAAAACACATATCAAAGACAAACAAAGTTAAATAGCATCCAGAGTGGTACCTGTGCAGTAAATCAGCTTATAGACAACTACCGGGGGCCTCAAGTGAACCAGTAAGCCTATAAACTATACTGCTTCTGTTTCCTCACCATATCTCAGGTTAACATCTTTATTCCTCCTTAAAAAGAATGAACATGACGCAACCAAGCGCCACACACTTGACGGATTCCTCTGGCTCCATCCTGAACTCCACACAACTGAGACATCTCCCACCGACGCAGCTGCCGCTGTGTTTTTCCTCTCAGGTTCATAAAAGGCTTCTATTCACTTTACCTCCATCTTTACGATCTGAGGGGGCGTGTTTGACACTTTCCACGCAGGACTCGGTGGAAGCAGTCATTCACCCCCTCCCCCCCCATCCTCTTCTTCTCTGTCTATGCATCTACCTTCTTCTTAATGCTCTCTCACCCTATTCCTCCCTCTGCTCTCTCTCTCTCTCTGTTCTCTGTAGCTGTTTGTTTTCCCCGTAAACAAGTGAGTCTCATAATACCTACTGCCAGCAATTAATAGAGAGTGTGTGCGCATCTAGGTGTGTTTGCACTTACGTAGGTGTTTCAGTACATTTGTGTGCTCTTCCTGTTTAGGTGTGTTTGTGTGTGTGTGTGTGTGTGTGTGTGTGTGTGTGTGTGTGTGTGTGTGTGTGTGTGTAAGTGAAAAAGAAAGTGAGGTCAGAGTTGGCGGAGCTGAGGCAGTGTTAGATTTAGTGGGAGTGAGATATTTTGTAGACAACAAATACCTGGAGGGAGAGAGGTTGACTGAGGAAACCTAGTCATACAGAGGAGGGGAATTTTCAGACTTAAAGCACTAAAGTTAAGTTTAAAGATATAAGTTTATAATATATATGAAATGACCATAGTAAAACTTGCATATGTACATACATTAAAAATATCTATTATTAATTTCTATATGGTATAACATGTTGTGAGCATGTATGTTAACAGTATATATTCAATTTATATATGCACATTTATTAAAACAATATTAAAAAAAATCTATATACTGTATATATCTATTTGTTTTTCTAATTAATTTCTTTCTTTCTAATTTTAAACATAAACATTTCCCATTCTTAGAAAGTGGTCTCTTTTGTGCCCCAATGTATATAATCATATATAGATTAAATGTATACACATATACATATTATAATATATTGACAAGCTTTGAGATGCATATATACACAGTACATAACACAGTATATACTGTATATATCTACAATATAAACATACATACATAAACATATATATTTGTATGGGCTAGATATACAGTATATGTAAATATATGAAATTTTTCTAATTTATAATACATTGCATATTTAATCTTTATATATATGTTTTATTTTATATTTCCATATATTTCATATATGGAAATTAAATTTATATACATATATTTGGGCTATGCCACTGACCCTCACTTGGTAGAACTACACCAAGATACGCGGCAATGCACTTGCAATACAAGAGAAGAAGAAGACTGTGAGTAGATATGGATGTGAGCAATTTAGGATTCAAACTTAGAAAAGTGGCTTTGTAAATATTGTATGAGGAAGGAACTACATGTATCATGCTTATTAGACCTCAAGGATACGCACAGTGTGTTTTAGACAGAAACACTGGATATAAACACAAGTTTAGTTTGTTTACAAGAAAATGCCGCTTTTACGAGCATCTTTAAACCTGGAGTAGCTGAGTTTTTTGGCCAGCAAACTGGGAACACAGCACTGACATATCATCAGCTGTTAAGTTTATTCAGTGAACTTGTTAGTAAAATGTGGCAGCTCATTTATTTGGAGTCGTGTTTTGGCCATCTGGCACCTGACAGGTAAGTACAGCATTCTCTCTCTTTTAGCTCTGTTTGTTGTAATGCACTCTACCAACTCCAGAGGGAAACATCTGGCTCTTGAGCTGCTAAATGCTCCGCTACCATCACCAAACGGCCATTTGCTTTCTTTGTCTGCAGTTTGGTGGGTTGAGAGGTGGTTTTCCAGAGCTTTTTTTTTTTTTTTTTGCCAAAAACAGGCACTTGTGTGGCCATAAACAACACTAAGAGAGCAGTGAGAGTCCCTGCAAATCCCTGGCTGCAGGAATTATCTCCCATTCAGCCACAAGAGCATCAGTGAGGTCTGGCACTGATGTTGGCTGATAAGGCCCGGCTCACAGTTGGCATTCTACTTCATGCCAAAGCTGTTGGATGGGGTTTAAGTCAGGGTGAGCTCAGTGCAATTCTTCCACAATAAACCTTGAAAACCATTTCACTTTGTGGATCTGTGTGCACAGAGGCATTTTTAAGTTGAAACAGGGACATGTTTTCCCCAAACGCAAAGTTGGAAGCAGATTATTATCTAACAGATTTCCCTTAACTGCAGCAAATGGACCTCATGCACACTTTGATGACATCCTTAGTCCAACAGCACACGAAATATGTGTCCATTTACTTTTAGCCATACAGTATAATGTGTATAGGTGATACTGAATTTGTTCATCATCTGACTTAGTTGGCACCTTTGCTCATTAATGCTGACACTTTGTGGGCTTTGTGTGTGTGTGTGTGTGTGTGTGTGTGTGTGTGTGTGTGTGTGTCTGTGTGTGGCCAAAGCATGAGTAGTCAAGAGGAGGAGGGGATACAGGGAGGAACGCAGGTGTGTGCCCTCTCTTTCTCCTCTTTATGCAGCACATCAGCTGATGGTGAGCGGAGGGCTTTTCCCTGGAGCGGGTCACTCTTCACAGTAAGTCAGGCACATACGTTTAACATCCTTTTTATATTTCCCTGTGGCTCTGCCCGTGTTTCACACCCCTGTGCTTGTTTTAAATTCTACCTTCAGTCCACACCTGGCTCAAAGATTTACAGCACAAAATTCTTGGCTTCTGCTTTAACCCACTTGGGACATGAGGACTTTATCTATTTATTGTGTTACTCTGTTATGATGAAATTTAGTGTTTTCTAATATTTTCAGTGGATTCTCTTGTGGCTTACTGATCGAGCAACTGTGAAAGAAAATATTTGCATTACAGTTCACTTACTCATATTCATCACCATCTAACTTTTGATAACCATGCTCTGGCACATGTGAATGTAATTAAGTGATCATCATGTGACTGGTCTTGATCTTGTCATATAATTACCCGGACACTGATATTTGCCTGAGGAAGAATCAGTGCTGACTGGAAACCTTGCAAATAAAGCCTGAGGCAGCTCTGATTCCAGTGTTCAACTTGTTCTGTTTGTTTTCATTGATCTTTATCTTTCCCTTCCTTGCCAAACATTGCATTACCCAGTGTGTAGTTGAGCTGCCTCTTTAGCTTTAGAACAGGATTTTAAAGTCTTTATGAATAAATATATTTGTTGTTGAAAAGGAAATCATATGTTTTGCCTGTTAATCCAAGCACAGACCTACAGATCAATGACACATTAAAGGAACATTAAGACAAAGCCCCCATTCAGAAATGAAGTAGTTTTTTTAGTGAGAGGTTTTTCTTTCCAGTTGTTTTCTTTAGGCAGTAAGCTTTTTGCCACTGCTCTTGTGCCCTGAGCACCTCATTAGCCTACTGAACATTGCTGTGATATTTTGACCAAAAACTGTCAATATCAAAGGTAATGGGATTAGATTTGTTACTGTGTAACACAGGGGAGTAGAATATGATCTGATGTTAATTATATCTGAAGGGGTAGACAACATTATTCGCTCTCCCATTTATCATTGTAATATTTAGTTACAAAGTACCAAGTCTCATGTCTCCACCTGTCAAATTTTAGGCTGTTGGAGAAACAGTGGGCTAGGTCTTAATCCAAAACATAGACTTGACGTTAAAACAAACCATAAATGTGTTCACGAAATTCTGTGGCAGTTCTTCTAATGCCTGATGAGACATTTCAGTCTGGACCAAAGGGGTGGACCTACCATTAGCATGCTAACTGCTAGCACAGCTAGAGTTGAGCCACCATGAGCTACCACAACAGCTTCCACATGATAAATAGATATGAATACGATTCTTCTAATGGTGTTTTGATGATGATGATGATGATGATGATGATGATGATGGGAGCCCTGTCTTAAAAGTCAGTCCACTTTCTTAGTTAAGACCTGTTGACTGTAAAGCCCAGAGCTAACCATTGGAAGCATCTACTTGCCTTATGTTTCTCCACACATTTCATTTTCCTTTCATTTGTCACTTGTCTGTATTTCTAGATTAAAGCGTGTGATAAATCACTCTGGTTCTTCCTCTCTGTTTTCCCCCGACAACCGCAGCCTGGATTGATTGATTATCACGCTACACATGTCGGCAAATCCATACTGTGCCTGAGGAGTGAAAGTGGCTGGACTGAAAATAGCCCAGAGCCAGTCACAACTTCTAAATAAGTAAATCAGTTCAGCTCGAGGTCAATATATCTAAAATTAAACACATTTACTTTAGCCTCGTGTTGCTCATTTCATATCTCTGTATTTCCCATCACTTTCTATGTTCTCGGCTGTCTGTTTTCATCCGTCATGTTGCATCTGACCCTTTCAGGCTTTTTCCACTACTTTTGCTCTTCACTTCTCACACAGCTGCTGTTGCACTAATAAAACTAGAGTGACAGGAAGCTCTGTTGGCAGCATCCACTGTTACAATGTGTGAGGTAAAACTCAGTAAGGCTAGAAGCTGGCTGCTAATTTGTTAGTTCCCCTTGAATAAATGATTTTGCCCTACATCCATACAAGGCCTGTATTCAGCATAGACAATTACTTTGTTAGTGATTGTCTATGCTGCAAGGCAGCTGAGTAGGTGTCTTTTTGCTCTTTGTGTACAGCTCACATATTTCATCCACCCCCAAAGATAAAATTTGGAGAGGGATGTTAAGCTTGAGTGAGATACTGCATGAAAGGGACAGACGGATGAAGGAATGACTAAACGCTTGTTCATTTGTTTGTCCATCTGTCCCTCACACACAGTTTCTCAGATAGAGTCAGATCAGATTTTACAAAAGTACCACTACGCTCTATTGTTTTCAAGTTACACTGATAATGTCACAAATAACAGTTAGAGCATATCTGTGAAACTGTTTCAATAAAGATCACTGTTGTAATGATGCTGTTGTAACTTTGAGCTCCTCTTTCCCAAAAGCAGGACCAGAAAAAAACGTGTAATATGCTACTGCATAGAAAGTTATGATACAAACACATACAAATTTGAGGCTTGATTTTATAATCCCTACGATATTTTTCTTCTGCAATATCATTTCAGCGTATTTAAAGTCTCTAATATATAAAGTAGTTTTTAATGGTAGTGGCGGGGACTGGTGTTCCTGCACTGGATCCAGATTGATTATCTAAACACAAGAGATTCACATGGAGAAAGCTGTATACAAGTAATTAACTTTACATCAGTGATTTCAGCCTCACTGTTTACTGTTCACTCTCTTTACACTCTTGCTGATGCAAACAGAGCATCTTACTGCAGCTCGTCTGCATTTAAATTTTAAATTTTAATTACGCTTGGGCATTTCATTCAGTGTTGCTGTGTTCTTTGCTGTAAGAAATAATAAGCAACACTGTATTTCATGAATTCATACTTGCTATTAGTGCCTGCTTCCTGTGTTTATGCAAAGCTAGGCTAACTCCAGCTGCTTACTTAATGCACACACAGTGGTTTAGTATCAATTTTCTGATGTTACTCCTGCAACAAAAGTCAATAAGAGTATTTCCCGAAGTGAACTCTTCCTGTAATGATTTGTAGCAGCTCTAACGCCAGAGTCTTAGCTCATATAATAATTTATGAGGTTTAACAAAACGTGTCAATGTAAAAACTGGATAATGGATGTGAGTCTAGACATCTTAAATGCCTACGTGTCTCAGTAGACAACTCGCAGAGTGTGTTAAAGAGCCTTTATTTTAATCCATCTTCAAAGGTTTGTGGTTTGTTTTCTTCATCATGTTCCAGTGGGAAGCTGGAGAGAGTAGCTGAATCGATCCATGAAGCCACCAGATATTCACCGGTATATTCCTGTTTATACATTTGATGCAATGAAAGCAGATGTTGGACTTTTTGTACCGACATTGAAATGAATTCAATTATCCTGAAAACCCTCCCAAATGTCAGTGCGTAAGTAGCTGTGTCATCTCTTTAACAGCAAATAAGACGCTTGTTTACTTATGAGGATAAGTGGTTTGTTTACTTGCGGCGCTCTGGTCAACTGCCTGCTTTTTTTTATTCTTTAGCAAAGACTATACTTTTTTTGTTGTTGTTGTTTATCCCCCCTGGGGATGGGAATAAACAAGCTCCCTTCCTGTGTCATGTGCTCGCCGAAGAGAGTTGTCTTGTTTGTGTCGTGATACAGTTGACTTGCTGATGTCACCGAGTGTTTGTTGCTTAAGTCTCCTGAGAGAGAAGAAGAGGGGAGGGGGAGGGCAGACCATCTCTTCCTCATCAGGCTTGCCAGTCACAGGAAGGGCCTGGTGAGCTCTGGATTGCAGGTGATTCAGGAATCACTGAGCAGTAATGAATTATAAACATGAATAATACATGAGAGGTGGTTGAGTATTAAAATGAGGCTGCTAAATTATCATCACTCTGTGTATCTCTCTGTGTATTTTACTGATTTCCTCTCCCTTGCTCTCACAGTTGTTGTTAATCTCTTCACCTATAAATATCCTTCTCTATTATTCCTTTGTTTTTACATCATCTCTCTGCTGCTCCTGTCTCATCCTGTTTGTAATTTCTCACATTCTTCTCTCGACTCCTGTGTGACCGTCTGTGCATTTATTCCCCTCATTTAACCTTTCCCTCTTCATCCATAATTCTGTTTTGTAGAATCACTCCATTTTGTTTTTTTCCTTATGCACCGTCTTACCGATGGAGGAGCAGGGATGTCACAGGAAAATGAGTAAACCTGACTGGTTAGCTCTTGTTGATGTTTAGCCTGGTTTTACCAGCGCTGAAGGCCCAGAGTGTCATGGAAAAGCTAAATCGAGAAGCTAAAAGGAGAAGCTAATTGACCAAGCAAACTGATTAGCTAATAGGAAAAGTTGAACTGGAAATTGAAGAGGGAATCCAGAAATGTTTTTCTGAAACTATTTGATTGAAAATTTCAATCAAATAGTTTTTCAAATTCTTTTATTTGAATTGACAAATGTATTTCTAAATAGTTTATTTAATGTGTGTCTTATGCTGTTTTTGAAAATCGATAGATTAATCGTTCATTTATAAATAATTTTTATACAATTCCTATTTTTAAATGCCTCCATACTTCCCTCTCTGTCTTCCATGTGCTCAACCGTCCTCAGTCTCTCAATCTGTCTTTTATCCCCGTCTTTTATAAACTGTCAGAACTGCGAGAGCCTCGTCTTCACCATGCCTGCCATAGTCAACCTCCTCTTCAACGTTGTCTCCACCAACACCACTATCTCCTTCACCGTGGTGCTTCCCATGTTCAGCATGGTCTCTCTTCTGGTGGGGGTCGGAGGTCACCTCCTACTGTGGCTGGTGCTGGTGAGGAACCCGCGCAGTCGCTCCAAGCCGAGCTCCGTCCTGCTCCTCAACCTCAGCCTGGCAGACCTGGGCGCCCTCTTCACCCTGCCCTGCGTGCTTCTGAGCGCTAGCTTCCAGGACTGGCAGCTCGGAGGCGGGACCTGTGTCCTGCTGGGCTTCATGACCTCAGTGACAGTGGGAGTGGAAATCTTCAGCCTGGCAGCGCTGTCAGTGCTGAGGTATCGTATCGTTGCACCACGAATGAGGACTCCTGCCAGCCTGACACAAGTGTGAGTATTACTTGTCAAGCAGAGGAGGGTTTGTGAAAGTCTGAGAGGAGAAACTGGTACCAAACACACACTAACACATGAAATCTGTATCGATCCACAACTGAAAATAAGCAATGTTCAAGATTTATGTCCTCAGTATGAATGATTTGGCAGAGGGCTGAATGCCATAGACTAGTTAGGGAAGTCAGAAAGTATTGAGAGACGGAATAACACATTGTCAGTTTTGTTCTTTTCATAACAAGAAAGACGACAAGAAAAATGAATGAACCAACAGAGTATTTTCATCAAACTCTGCAGTTTCCTGCAGCTCTTCAGAGATTGTCGTGTGTTTGAGCACAAAAAGCCCCAAAACCAAAACATGGACTAACATAGTTGGCTACTAGCTGGTGAACAACATAGTGGAGCATTTAGCAGCTAAAGAGCCAAACAAATGCTAATATTGCTCCACGTGCTGGTTGTATAACTAATGCATCATGACTAACATGTCAACTTCATAAGACGGTACAAAGTTGTTCCTTAAAAGTCAGTTAATAACGGTTTTATAGTCTCTACAGTTGCATAATTTTTCGGTGATTATGGCATCTTACACATTATTCTGATCACTGCAGTTTTGTTTGAAAAAAAGGCAGCATTCGTTGTGGTGTCCCACAAAGGGGCGCCGGTGTTGGACGCTTTCAAATTGGCTTTAAAGATGCTACAGATAGAAATATGATTGTTACATCTTGTTATGTTGGTAGACACAATAGAAAATATCTCAAACAGTCGCTGCAGTGATCCTATGTTGTGAATAATGTAAATTTCTTAACTACAACCCAGAGGCCATAGTTAAAAGAAAGTTCATTCATTAACATATTCCAAATTATAGATCAATGTTAGCTGTTAGCTAATCCCATCAAATCAAACTATCATTCCTGTCAGACCCAGGAGTATGTGTTCTTATACAACTAATTTTACTATCTTAGAGATGATCCTCCTGCACAATAAATAAACATACGCTCTATCTTCCTCTCCCACAGGTTATGCACTGTGGTAGCCATTTGGCTTGTCTCAGTAACCATGGCGTTACCCAAGGTCACCTACATTAACTTCGATGGCGGTTGCACGTGGTCAGTGGGCCGGGACAAGTGGCTGTTCTTCCTGGTTCCTGCCTTCCTGTTTTACTACGTGGCGCCCCTCCTCTGTATCGCCATCAACTGCGGCCTCATCATCTCTCACCTCCACAGCTGCCGGGGCACCCTGGCTGCAGACCGGCGCAACAAGAAAGCCACGGCTCTGCTGATTGGCTCAACGCTGGTTTTTGCAGTTAGCTGGTTGCCTTATTATGCACTTGAATTTGTCAACGTCATGTCCCCTTGGGTCAGCTCTGCAGCTTCTCCCGTTAGCAGATTTGGGCTCAAGCTTTCTTCGACTTTGTCTCCATCACACGAGCAGAGTGAGGAATCAGAGACGAGAGTTTCCCTGCTGTGGGAGGTGGCGTCCATGGCAGCCATCTTACTAGTGTGTTTGGCACCCTGCTGGAACCCGCCACTGTACTTCCTGTTGTCACGTCCAGCAGTGCGTCAGCTCCGAGCTCTACTGCCGTCCTTCTTTCATAAGCACTTGGGGAAAAAACCTATTCAGCGCTGGCGTATTGCTCCCGCTCCTCCCCCACACCTGCCACACCCTCAGCCTCCTGCACACTCACCTACGCACCAAACTGTCACACACAAGCTGATGCAGTGAACACACACAGCTGTGCTCACTTACTCCCATGACATACTATTCATATTTGCCACGTCAAGAAAATGTACATGAGTCACAACATGCTTTGTGCACACATCCTTTTGGTCACAGCCACATTCTCTTTGCTTTTACAGTAAAGCTATAAAAAAAAAAGACTCTTGGCAACAGTGTGTGAAGCTCTCAGATAGATGACAGCGTATCATCAACAGAATCCATTATGTGCCATAAAAGACACACGGTTTATATTCCTCATCACAATGCCAGAGTCACTAAGCAACTCACAGTCCTGGCAGTGGGAAGCTTGCAGAGGAGGAGAACTGAAAATCTGAAATGATTTCACGGCCAAACACCGCAGGTTTCTCTTTATGTCAAGGCGCACATCATCATTTACAAATCCAGGTCACTGAACTTAAAGAGACGTCTTTAGAGCTCCCACGCAGGACCTGAACCTGCAATCTTAACAGCCTTTCTCAGGGACTGAAGGACGTCTAACCCATCCAAGCAACCATAAACCAAATTCCCAATTGGAGCTTTTAAACAACCATCCCAGTACTGCAATAGACGAGCATCCGATAAGTATGACATGTAGCATGTGCGCAGTATGAAAAGAGTGTTGGCTGTTTTGAGAAACCTCCGTAGGATGTCATAGCATCGCATCTGGTAGATTACAACAAGCAATACAACCTTGTAACTCCATTACTAAGCCGACAGGGCAAAAACACAGGGGACACTGTGCACCTTGCCTGCCTCAGTGTAAAGCTGCCTGTAAATCTCCTGGTTGCATCATTATCTAAATTCGATGACATCTCAATAACCTTGTGAAAAGAGGCCCTTCTTGACTTATGAGAAGCATTAATAGAAGCTGACTTGTTTTGTTCTGAGCTTGAACACGGAGAAGTGCTTATTAAATAAGGATTTGGCAGAAAGAATCACATCAGAATGACCACATGGGAAAATGACTTCTTAACAAGTGGAGCTCATCTTCATCTGGAGTGGTGTAATATCACAATGTAAAGGGCATGTCATGTATTTGCAGTGGTCAGGGCTTTTGTTTGACACATTGGCTGAGGGCGGGTAATTGGATTTTTTGTTGTCGGGCTATTTATATTGAGAAATGCAAAACAGTGATTTAAATGTATTGGGAAATTGGAATCATTTCCACAGCCCTGAAATATTACATAGTGGGTTTGTTTTGCTGCTACAAGGGAGATTGCTCAAAATTTTAATCTGAAACACACACAAACAGATATTTAAACCTCTCTAAGCCATCGACATAAACAAATATAAACAAGACACATATTTGTTCAAAACTGAGTTAAGACTTACTCTGAATATTTCACAGCTACTATCTGAACAACTATTAAACTAAAAAAATGTATCATTTCAAACACCACTACAACAAAATGAAGCAGAAGACCAAGAGTTAAAGCTACATCACATTAGGTGAGCTGGTTGTGTGGCTGCAGCTACCTTTAGCTAAATCTAAAACAAAATTTATTTCCTGTATTTTTCCCTACTTGTTATCTTTAAATGAATGAAGTGACTTATTGGTAATTTAGTTAGTTAATAAGCATAACTAAATGAGTTAGCAGTTAAATGTTGTCATAACGAAGTAAAAAAAACCCTGTTAAACTTCTGCTGGGAGTTTCTTGCTAGCTGCTATCTCAGTTTTCAACTTTGGTGGGATGTATACAATTTGGTGTGATTATGCAACTTTTAAATTATAAATTTAAATGTATTACATTGTATATTGTTTTATTGTACTGATTTCAATAAAAAAGATAAACAGAGATACATTTAATGATCAAAATAAAGTTTATTCTTTAATGGACGAAACACTGCATTTTTCTTTTACCTTCTGATTTTGCAAAAGCAGAGGGCAGTATCTGCTCTTTTTATTAGGTATTATGTGGCTGGGTGAAAGGTCATTCAATTTCAGCTGTGTCATCAGAGCTGTGGTCGGCCGAGATGTGATGATGACAAATATATAAAGTAATCTCTGACCTTGTGGGTGTCATGTTATTGGCAGCCATAAAGCTTACCTAGTTACCTCTTGACCTCCTGACATCTCCCAGGCTGCACCGCTACGCGTTCTAATGACAGACCCGAGTGTTTCCATCAGCAGGGAGCAGGCAGTCTTTCGTCGATACTGTCTTGGTGGCTAATGAGAGCACTTATCTCTGTCATCTGTCTGCGCTGTAATCTTCTCACACAGTGCCAGGCACTAGCGAGCTCTGATGTCCTGATGAGACTTAATTAAGTCTGCAGATTAGTGAAAGCTTAAAATATAAGTCATGCTCAGCAGGCCCATTGAGAGGATCCTTCCCGTTTCCATTCAGTGTGTTTACCGAAGCCCTGACACATCTGAGGGCCTGGTGTACTGCTGGAAATACTGAGAGATCAGGCAGCTAAGAACAGCAGGCAGCAGGAGGGGCTGCAATGTGAGCCTGAGAGAAGATTAATATCCAAGGGATTCAGGAGACAGGAGATGGTTGTTATAATGGAAAGGACTTCTCACCGTCTAGATTGGCATTTTGGAGAGGTATTGATCCGAGTGTGACAGCAAGAGCAAACACTTAACCACTTAACAGCCTTAAAAGGATGTCAGGTCATTCATAGTCATTGAACACTATTTAAATCCCACAGGGAGGATGTGTTTAATACAAATAGCAAGTGAGAAGTAGTGATTCACAAATATGCCTTTATCCCAGCCAACAACTTTTTTTTCATATTCCTAAATTTACAGAATGCACATTTGTTATTGACCTTACCTGGCATCAATTTTGTCATTTTTAACAAAGCAAACTCACAGTACCTTGAAGGAAAACAATAACTGCATTGGCAATGTACAATATTTTTCTTTTTTTTTACCTTCTCTCTCTCTTCTCTTCATCTAAAGTGTGTTTGTTGCACAGTCCTCACATCATCATGTTACCTTAAAGCAGGGGTCACTAATAGGACCCAGATGTCGTTGTATCCAGACCTGGACCTACATCCTATAGATTAGTGAGAATTATTAAATTTTGAGAGTGTTTCTATTTTAACCTGTGCAGCTTTTTTAGCCTTTACTGCACAGTCAGTACACTCAGTCAATATTTGCACCTGGAGTCAGTGAGTGAACACACAGGGGAAAGACAACAGACAACGTTGGAGAAATAAGTGGAGAAAGTGAGATATAAGTGAGAAACAAAGAGAGAAGGTTCAATTATAAAGATGTGGTGAGATTGTTTATTATAAAAATGGGTGAGACTGAAGCTAATTAGCTAATAGAATTAGCCTGAAATTTAGAATTAGCTAAAACTTTAATGATGTTGGAGCTTGAATTTCACAAAAGACATTGACATGTTATTATATTTTCTTTTAAAAGCCGCATCTCGAACTAACTGGCTAATTCCTGCTGCAGTCTATTTGGTTTGCATAATGTCCGCCTGGCCACTTGAGGGCAGCGTAACAAGCATATACGTTTTATAAACATAAAGGTGTTATGTTAGCAAGCAGTTGCTTATTTACACATCCAAAAGACACAACGCAACATTAGCAATTATTAGGAGTTATTCAGCTCTTTCAGTTCTGTTTTGGTCTCCACCAAATCTCGCAAATGTTAAGAATACAAATGAATGAAAATAAGCAAATTTAATAAATAACTGGGCTCTTAAGAGAGGTCAAACAAATAGAAATCTCCTTAAAAAACTTCTACTAATAACAGGACCTTAACTCAACTAACTGACCAAACAAAATCAGACAGGAGAGAGACATATACACTGGTTGATCAGGTCATTGAAACAACCATAAAATACCATATTTATATTTCAATTGTGTGGCTGTGGATACGGCCATCACAACCACAAAAGAAGACATACAATAGTTATTAGATAGAGTTACCTGAATTACCTGAATTGATTGACTGATTTAATTTATTGATTTACTGAGTCAGGCTACTGGCTATAAAACATATTAACCCACAAAGACATTTAATATTCAATATTCACTTATTGAAAGTTGTAATAAATAACTGTGTCCTGAGTTCTGATCCAGAGAAACAGACTTCTTAATATTACTGCCAAGTAGCATTTCACTGCCTCTGGCCTGTAAGCAGGAGCTCCAGTCTTTTTCTAACTGTAAGGGGGAAGAAGTAGAGCAGTCAGGCCAGCTTCCAGCTGGTACTGGGATTGGACACCAATGTCTATAACGTACTGTGAACTACAAGTCAATAAGCGACGTGCATGGCAAGAGGCAAAAGATCCCTTGATGGGGAAAAAATGAAAAAGGGAAATGAGACAAAAAAGGATGACAGTTTGCTGAAGGCAACAGAAAGCATTAAACAATGAGATGTTTAATGGTACTAAAGGCGTAACCTTGGCTTGGAGACAAACAACATTAAAAATGTACCATCAACGGGGACAACAAGGACATCGCTAAAGGCAACTGTTACAAACGGGTCATTTATAGGGACGTTTTTACGAAGTCAGGGAAGTTAGTATGCCAATCTGTCTACAATATAACCCTTAAAAGCATAGAGCGAGAGATGAAATGTTTTCAATTTCAGAGTCTTTTGCAGCTAAACTAGAGTGAGATGTGACCAAAGAAGGTTTAAACTCAACCCTGACATGTTACATACTTGACAGATATGATTTGGAGCTGAGACGTTGTCAGTCCAAGGGAGGTTTTGGAAATAAATTGAACCAATGAATTTTCCAGTGAGAGTGCCAGTTAGCTAACGCACACAGTCACAGAGGGGTGTTATGTTGGCAGCACTCGTGATGGACTTGATAGTTGAGTGGAACAAAATATCAGGACGCTCAGAAGCATCCTGCAGACTACCTTCTCGATTCAAGCTTACAGTGTTGGTACAGACAGGAAGTATGATGTATGTACTGTATGGGTATGGGATGCACCAAAGACCTGACCAGGGGTCATATGTTACGCGTCCTAACAACTACAACAGACACTCACGCTTTCACTGTCTTCCAGTGTCTCCAACATGGAAAAATTTGGTAGAAAATTAAATTATCACTCAAAATGAACAAAATAAACTATCATCACACATTTACTTTGTGACCATTTGAACAGAAATACGCACTGTCTCTCTCAATATTTCATTTTTAGTAAACATTTCAATGTTTTTGAAGTAAAATTGGGATATTTTCGTGACCAACAGCAACCCAAAGTATTTGACAACTTCAAAGAGCTGCACAGCTCCAAGTTATTACTCTGAGCGATGAGCTTGTTCAGATGACTAATTGTTCTTACTTGATGTGAATACATCATCAGCTGCATTAGTATCCTGGTACCTTCAAACACAATTATAACTCGCAAAGCAAGGCAGGAAAGGATAATTAAATATGAAATTCATTTTAACCATCTCCCTGTTGGAATTTAGTATAATTTGTCATGTATTTTCTTTTGAGTTTTCGATGACAGGAAAAACAAGTTTGTCTCATGATGTGCTTGGTCTCTTGTGATAGGTGTGTGTACCCAGTCTTTGTAATTTGAGGGTTATTGTTTTTAAGATGATTTTTTGCATTCTGTTTTTGTTCCACCGCGGACAGCAGAGAGACAGAATGGAAATGAGGAGAGAGAAAAAATTTGATATGCAACAAAGATCCTCAACTGGAACTTTTTCAGTCTAGACCTTGGAGCAGAAAGAATGAAATTGTGGACTTCAGGGAATGGACCAGCACATAAAGGTCTAAAAATACTGAGAGATGTAGGTTGGGGCCAGCAGCATATCAATCAATCAGTCCTAAAACTAACTGGCAGCCAGTGCAAAGATACAAGAATAGGTGTGATGTCCTCAGACAGAGGAAATTGAGTTACAGTAAGGTCCAATGAAATGAAGGCATGAATGTACTAAATTTCTAGTCTTATGGTGGATGGGAATGGCTTGTTTTGCAAGATTAAGCTGAAACAAGAAACAAGACTCAACAGGACACAACTGAATTTATAGTGAAACTGAGTTTTCTGTCAAATAAAAGAGATTTCTACATTGCTGAATGAAATGGTGGGAGTTAGGACCAAGTTCCTCAATGATTTCAGGGTTAATAACATCTGCACCAAATGGAAGTATTTGATGGGATTAGTTGTAAAAAATTAACAGCCATCCAATTTTTGGATGTCCTCAAGGCAGTTCAAAAAGGAGAGAGTCTCCCGACTAAAATATGATTAAACTTGTTGGGGTCACTGCTAAAATAGATTCGGGTATTGTCTGTGTAACAGTGGAAACAATGTGTGCTCTTAAAAGATGTCCTAGAGATAGCATGTAGAATGAAAATAAAGTTGGACTGCATGCATGCTCATTTCGGATTGAATAATTAACTGAGAGGGAGCAAGCCAGTGATTTAGCATTGCACTTTTCTTAAAATATGTGGGGAATATATGTTTCTGTAGAATTCTGCAGGAATTAGTCCTAAAACCTTGAAATTATTTAGCATTTTAGCCATTCTGGTTCGTCATCCCGAAGTCAATGGGTTTTTGTTTTAATGCCTGAAATAAGGTCTGTGGTTAACACAAACTCAAATCATTTTCACTTTTTATTCTATGAAATGAAATGCACCAGTAAATACCCGAGTTGTGATTTATTTAAGCTTTTACGTCTCTTAAAAAAGGCTGGTTGCTAACAAGTGGCTAAATGAGACTAAAGAGGTTGTCCACTCACCAGTCCACCTTTTACAGCCTCGTTGTGTTTAAACTGGCGCTCTTGCCAAGAGCTAAATCAAACTGCAAGTTGGAAGTTTAGTAGTGGTGACGTTGTAGTCACATGACTGTGGCGTAGTTCGTGTAAAGCCTAACATTCGCTTTTTACTTCTAGTCATTGTATTTAGACTTCTAAAATCACAAGTCAGTGTACTGAACTGAAAACGTGTAGTCATCATAAACTGTTTGTCACGCAGCTTGTTTTCTGCAGTAATCCGAAAACCAATGTAAAAATCCCATTAGCTTTTTGTCGAGGTGATGCTAACTTCCGGATAGTGCTCCCCATCACAACTACTCTTCATGTATAAATTCAGTGGAGTGTCCCTTTAAATCCTTATGAAAACTAATGTAAAAGTTCATGAACTCTTCTATTCATCAAAAGGAATGGTGAAAACATTTCTTTGTTTGATGGTGGTCTTGAATAACATCAGGCACAGTAAAGCCTCATTCCTCTGTACAAGCGTTCCTTGTTAGCACCTTCTCCATGCAGCGTCCCTTTGGCTCCCTCTGGCGGTGGCTTCACCTCACAGCGACAAAGACTGATTGTCTACCGTTAAACCTTGAATGAAAAACACCGGGAGAAGCCCAGACCCGGTGTTTCACAAAGGGTCATATCTGAAGTAACCCGTTCATTTGGGCTGATATTTATACCGCAGGAAGGAAACGAGGGGGCACTTCAACACCCCCATCACCATCACTCTACACTCACTCAAGGACGCGCCCCTCAATACACATTTTGCAGGAGAGAGAGAGAGAGAGCGAGAGAGCGAGAGAGCGAGAGAGAGAGAGATGCAGGTATTAAGTGGAGGTGGGGAGGGGGACACAGTCGCTGCTGGCCGTTGGGACAGCGAAAGGACAGGAGGGGATGTGTTGTTGTGCTGATGGCTCTCCTCCCTCTTCCTCCTATAAGAAGTCGCCTCTTATTCCAAACGGAGACGCAGGTGTAACCTCCTCATCCTCCCTCCGCCCTGCTACTACTACTACTGGGCAACCTCTTTTTTTTTTTTTCTTTTTTCTTTCTTTAAACAATTTTCCATGCGCCGCGCCTCTTCTTTCAAGTCAGCAGAGGGTGATTTTACGCGCCGGAGTGGGAAGAATAACATCATGTTAGATGAAATGTGGTGCGTCTCTTTTGTGCGCCGTCTGTTACCGCCGTTGTGAATGTGATGCCGGGTCTGCAGTCAAACACAGATGACTTGAACCGGGCGGCACAGGCGGTTGCAACTACAGCACTTGTTCCATAAAGAGAAGACTTATTGATAACCATGGCTGACCAGGTAAGGCGACGCATATTTTCCACCCCCCTCTTGAACCCACCTCGTGCGCTCCCTCACAATAGCCTGGACTACACACGCACACAGTATACAGGCTACACACGCACACACACACACACACCCTCTAATGTGTATCTGAGGGGATAGCACGAGATCTAATCGTTGTTTTCATCGTACACTTTGGTTTTCTCCAGGTCTGTGTGTGAGGGAATTCAGTGAATTCTTTACTCTCAGGAGATGATTGTTGAATATTAGCACAGGGACTTCCTGTGTGTCCGTGCTCCTCAGTGACTTTATAGTAAACTTCATATGCCTGTATTTTTACGCTTTATATATTGGTTTTTCAGTGATACGAGATGGTTCCGTGATGTTTGTGCAGTATTCTTGTAAAAGCTTAGCCACGGTTACAGTTCTTAAAGGTGGTAAATCCATCAAGCTGTCTCTCTCTCTCTCTCTCTTTCTCTCTCTATCTTTCTCTCTCTCTCTCTCCTTCTCTTTCTCTCGGTGAAACATATTATGTTCCTCGTGGATTAGCCTATTTCATACACGTATACTCGCAGCTGAAGTATAATGAGCCGCACAGTGGAATAATCTAAAGTACACTAGATTCAACTACGGCTGGTAAATAAGCAGCAGTAGTCGGTGTAATTGGGCTGCACAGACGGAAGAATGAAAACATTGCCTGTAGTATTAATTTTGTATTGTGCACTGTTGTTTGCCCTAGTTTCTCGACAGCCTGGCGAGAGAAAGAGATTAACCCCTGACATACTGGCTCAGCCCGCGGTCAGTCTCCTGTCTCTGCATGTAAAGCTCCCCTGAGCACACACGATCACAATAAAGGCCACGCTTAATTAATTAACTCGTTCAATTAACCTAACTGAGCTACCTGAGTGAACCAGTGTGAATGATATATGTGTGTGTGTGTGTGTGTGTGTGTGTGTGTGTGTGTGTGTGTACATAGGCCTTACTGTGTCACAAGCAGCCACACCTCAACTGCATGAAAAATAATTGTGATACTGTGCTAGAGCATATTGTCCTACTATACTATACAAAACTATACTATACTATAATATAGTATACCATACCATGTCATACTATATATACTATACTATGGATACTTCATTGTACTTCATTACACTACATGATACAATACTATATAATACTCTACTACACCTAAATATACTACACTGTACAACCTTATAGTACACCACATTACATAACCATATGTTGCAATATACTGTACATTACATTTAACTATACTATAATATATTACACAAACTTACTATACTACACTATGTATATACTATACTGTACTTCATTTCATTATATCATACCAAAATTACATTACACAACACTACACTATACAACACTAGACTATACTATATTTCAGTTATTCACATTACACTGCAAAATATTGTACGACACTGGATTACACTATACAGTATTATACCATACTGAACTACACTATACAGAACATCACATTATATAACACTATACTGAACTATACTATATTATACTATGCTATACAATACTATTTGATGCTCAATACTAGTATTAGGCATCCGTTCGCCAGGGCTGGATTTGCGCCTGAAGGGCCGTTAGTTTTTGTTGCAGCGGTGATCATAAAAACTGCACATTATACTGGACTCTACTGTACTATAATGTACTGTGCTTAAAGCGTACTATTCTTCTGCTCCATATATATTACAGTATTTAATGGTGTCGATGCAGCATTGGTAATCTCATTACAGTATTTAAAGGTTGTTGTGAAAACAAGGCAAAACCATCTATCCTGCTTAGGTACACCTGTACAATTTAACAATCGAGTGCAATCCAATACAACAGCCCTGCAGTGAACTTTGTGAAACTTCTAATCCTCAGGTTTTGTTGACAGTGTGTCAGTGAGGCATTGATTCAGCTCATTGTAATTTGTGAGACTTTCTGTGGTGGTGCTTAATTGGATTGTATTGTACTCTAATATGTTCCTGTTATTGTGTCAATCCCCTTTAATTAAGCGCCAAGACTGTACTTAGCTTGTCCAGGCAGACAGTGGGCTGCAGACGCCTTGGGGTGTCACTGGAGCTAGATTAATTGGTGTATTAATATTGATGAGGGCCGTCTATGGTTGACCTGCTACGGCTGCAAACACACGCACTGTTATGCACATGCATGCGCACAGTTACCCCCACAAACACAAACGCACACACACTTTTCTCAGCCACATTATTGTTCTGGAGAAAACCGCTGACAACCTCCTTTACAGCTTTACTTTTTTTATTTTTATTTTTAATAACTAGGGATGGAGATCAAGACTTAATGTTTGTGACCTATTTGTTTGTGAACTCATGCAGTACACACCGTACAGTATACAGCCATCTAACCGCTATTATGCCCTTATTACACACAGCTGCAGCCTGTTTTCCTGTCCCTCCCTTGTGTTCCTTTCTCCACACACACACACACACACACACACACACACACACACACACACACACACACACCTCCTCCTCCTCTCTTTCTCTTGTCTTCTCCTCTCTCTCTCTCGGTGTCCATATCTACCTGCTGTCTTTTAGCATCCTCTTATCTTCTGCCATCCTTTCAGCAGCTCCTTCTGTCCTGTGTCTCCCTCACCCCCCCCCACACACACACACACACACACACACCGCCGCCACCCCCCCCCCCCTCCTCTCGCAGGTTTCCCTTTGACACGCTCTGCGTCTTCATCATCATCTTTCTCTCACACTGCCACTTATCTGTCTCACCTCCATTGTAATCACCTCCCTCCTCTTTACATACATAGGCACACACAGCGGAAACACCCTTCCCCCCCATTCTCCAGTGATAACATTTACCAGAACAGTGTTACAGGTAGATCTGCAGCCTGTTTTGGACATTTGGACTATTTTAAAGTACAGCAAGCAACAATGCTGTACGTGTGCTGCCCAGTGGCTCCATTGTGCACTTACACATCTGTCTTTTTTTCATTGTAGTACAGTATGTTTCTCACCACGGCACCCCCCCTCCGGCGAGGGAGCACACCCCTGCCTGTCAAACACCAGCTGCGGAGGGAAGAGGCCGTATCTGAGGACTGCGATTGGATCCCGGGCTTGGAAGAACCTGCCACGTTGCCTATTAGTGACACAGCGGTGCCTCGGGATGAGTCCTTCAGTCAGTCGGCGGTCGCCCAGGCGGCTTACCACAGCCATGGCGGGGCTTTGAGAATAGTGCTTCTGGGACAGAATGGCGTGGGCAAATCATCGCTGGCCTTATCTCTGGCTGGGCAGTCGGACAGATCCCTCTCTATAGACTCTGAGACACAAGCATGTGGTAATGGCCTAGACAGGGTGGAGTGTGTTTTTGTGTGCATCAGTGGTAGGACTGAAATACCCTTTTTAATCAATCTCAAGGTCCAGCTTCAGATGAATTTCATTCAGACATTTAGTGTGGAGTTAATCTGGTCACAATTCTTGGAAGATCAATGCTCATGAAGTGTTTTTCCTGATTCTGCCTTAGAATTCACCCAGTCCATCCAAACACTGATTTCAGACTGCTCAGTTTTTTCGCTTCAATGTATTTTAAAGGGGTTTGAAAACACACTTATGTGCTTTCCTGCCCAGAGTTGAGAGATGAGAAGATTGATACCACTCATATATCTGTATGCTGAATATGTAGCTGGAGCTAGCAACCTGTTAGTTTAGCTTAGCATAAAAGCTGTGTCCCAATTCAAGGGCGGCACCCATCCACCAGCTGGCAACGTACAGCAAAAATCCTTCGTAGACCAGAGCGTCTCTCATTTCGGTTCGGCCTTCGCGGTCTACGGCGTCTATGAAGGGCCACACCTTCATGGACAGCCCCTGAGTTGGGACACAGCTAAAGACCGGAAACAGGAGGAAACAGTAGCCTAGCTCTGTCCAAAGGTAAAAACCTTAACACACTGTATCTTGTCAGTTTGATACATATAAAAACCAAAGTAAATGTAAACATTTACAGCGGATTACGTACCAGATTTCTTGGCAAATTGGTCCCAGAGCTAGGCCAGCAGTTTCTTCTTGTTTCCATTATGCTAAGCTAACCACCTGCTGACTTTTGCTACATATTTAGCTCACATGTATAAGAGTGGCATCAATTGTTAGGTGGATTATCTTGTTTCTCCCTGTTTCCAGGTTCTATGCTAAGCTTAGCTAACCAGCTGCTAGCTTCATACTTAACAGACAGATGTGTGAGTGGTATCGATCTTCTGATTGAGCTCTCTGCAAAAAAAAAAAAAGAAAAAGGAAATCACCACATTTTTCTCTTTGTGTATATTTCCCTTTAATGCTGTTAAAACAGGCCTTGATCCACTCCACATACCCCCCCACCACCCCCCTTGCCTCTGGTCTGTCAGTCAGTACGCTAGGTCTGTCACACAGCTTAAAGCAACACTGGGGATAATCAGCTCTGGTCCTCAACCATCCGGCCAGCCGATCGATAAGTCAGTGTCACTAAGAGGCAACTCCTCTCCCTCACGCAGACAGCGGACTTGCCCCTGACTCATACCATACAGTATTCATTGCTGTACATGTACTACACTTGGATTCATGCATCATAAATGCACAGAAAAAGCACTTTGATCCATGTAGCTTGTACATGTTTCCATGATGGTTTTCTTACTATGCATGGGAACTTTAGCATTGTGCTAAATTATTCTACGGGCTAAATGTCGAAATCACAAAGTGTAAAAAAAAAAAACACAATTCATCACCTGTTTAACTAGCACTTTTTTGATAGTTTTGAACAGATGTTCTGGCCTCATATCAGCTGGCTGAGTGGAATAATTCCTCACCAATCAATACGTGTCTTCACCAAGTAATTACCGGTAAAAGGATTAACAACAGGAGATTTTGTTTGCTTGTACCTTAGAATAGACACGTCATTCATCATAGTGGGTTCCTTCAGGCTTTTTCAAGTAATTTTGGGGAAAGGTGTATTTTAAAAAAGCTGCCAGAAGCAAATTTCTTTAAAGGACAAGTCTGGTGGTATGCTATATATATATTTATTATTGCCAGCAAATCACATGAAAAGACCACAGCTGGACTAATTTTCCTAATAAGAACTGGCTGTGTTGTCAAAGCCTCTTCCTCTGTGTCACAGAGCTCCATTGTTGTCCAAAAACTATTAAAAATACATTAGCAAGCCACAGCTTTTACCGGGATGCCGTAAAAACTTGATATTGCACCAAATGTGTATTAATCCACCGCTGGAAATAGCCCCAAACAAATACACTATTTAATCCATCTTGAGTAACATCTGCTAAAAACCACAGTGCCCATGTGTTTTGGGAAATCGCAGAGTCTCTTTGAATGTTAAAAATATTTATCTGTGGCCACTTTCTAAAGATTTACATCTTCAGTGGGAACAAATGGATTTGGAGCTGAGAGCAATAATGTGGGGAGGAAAGTTAGCAAGTATTGAAATAGGCTAAAACATTGTTAATGTTGGGATTTTATAGTGGGCTTTGTTGACAGTAACAAAAATAAAGAATATCACCAGCCTCATGCTTTAAATTAGAGTTTAAAAATGTCAAAATGTTTGGATAAGTGTCAGAAATTGGTTGCAGTACCATTTTTCAAATATGTCAGTTGGCTTAAAAAAAACGACTTTAAACATCTTCACAAAATTGATTGAAGGTTTCTGCAGTAGCTCAAGGAAGTCGTTTAAGACGCAGATTAACTTGTCAACATTTTCAGGCAGTATTTGAGATCACTGAGATTTTACTTAAGGCACTATTATGACAGATCTATGCTCCACAATGTATACTGTCACATTTTGAGTAAATATTTTTGCTACGACATATTACCCCTCCGGTATTTACTAGGAGTGTGATACATGCTGATGTATGCTGTGGTGGTTTATATTACACTATGTGTTTGTGTGACCTGGGTATTTTCTTGCAGGTGAGGGCTATGAGTGCACAGTGACAGTTGACGACGAGGACAGCAAAGTCATAATTTTCGACAACTGGAAACAGGTGAGTCGCTGACTGTCAGCTTCACTCTCAGTCTGTCTTGTTTGTCTCGTTCAGTTTAGACTGTCTCCCTTTCCTTTCATGCTGTGTGACCTCTTTCTCCGTGAGCCTGGTTTTTGATATCCCTTGCCTTTACAAATGAAAAAAGCCATTTGTTCGTTTTCTGTGATGGGCGAATAATTTGTGTGTATTTGAGAGTCAAAAGAGTGTGTTCATACTTTCACGTGTGTGTGTGTGTGTGTGTGTGTGTGTGTGTGTGTGTGTGTGTGTGTGTGTGTGTGAGTCTGTGTGCTACACTGCACAGGGAAGCCTGCCGGAGCAGCTGTGCTCACTGTACTTGAGCTTTTTGAAGTTCTCTCATTCGGAAAAATGGAAATGACTCTTTTGTTAACCTTCACTGTTTCAATTCAAATCTACGGCAAACAAGAAAAATTTCTGTTGAGGGCTAAAATTGCTGCAGCTATGCATCATCAACCTTCTCTTCAGAGCTGCACAGTGTGAATGAGTTAATACAACCCGGAGGCGATGGTTTTTGAGCAGGAAAAACCTTTAGCTGCAGCAAGCAGCGGCAGAGAGCAGTGACAGCTTGTCAAAAAGCTCCTTGTGTTGTTCAGGACATTATGCCAAATGAAAAAGCATGCAGTCATTAATGCCCATTAATAATGATGATGAAACGGTACAGCACTCTAATTAGTGTGTAGTGTGGATCACCCCAGATGCATCCTATTCCAGATGTCCACTCTCACCCTTCGGGGACTCTCCCCTTGAGGTTAAATTATTCACACACAGCTACATTTAGCTCTGGGGAAGTCCACTGGAAGCTAACTCATTTCTTCACTTCCTCACTTTTTCTGTAAGTGTTATCCTCCCTTTCTCACCCCCAATTTTGTTGCCCTTTCTTCCTGCAGCTGTCATCATCTCAAAATCTCCTCGATGAATTCAATCTCTGTTGCCTTTTTTTTTTTTTTTTGCGCGGCACTTGCTCGCCTCTCTCCACTGGCCCTTTTCTGCCATGGTTAAATCTCGCTGAGAGTTAATTACATTTGTTATTCTGTGCGTGTTAATACAAGGCAGGCCATTAAGGCTGAAGCAACAGACGCAGGCCAGTGGGAAGCTTGGAATAACTCCAGGGCCGTCAGCAGTGGGGGAAGGCAGAGAGGACTGGACAGCGTCCCAAATCATCTGCCAATTCATGCTCATGTTTAACTGCTTTTTTTTTTTTGTGGTAATGCCCGTAAATGGAAGAGATATACTCACACACTAATACATTCTAAGCTCACAGTCTCTTACATACACAGTCAGGTGTTTAGTCAGATGTTGTCCAGCTGCCTAACACATGTCATGGCTTTCAACTGGCACAGCATTAACTGCCAGCACTCCCAGTCCCAAGAGGCAGAGCTTCTGGCCTTGGAGCAAGCTGCAAGTGTTCTCCGTGGGGCATCCTAACCTACACCCAAGTAACCATAGCAACACACACAGACAGACACACACACACACACACACAGACAGACACACACACACACACTCACGTATGCACATATGGAGCTGACTTAATCACTCACTCACGCATAAGATCATGCTAGAACAGTCAGCATCCGACGCTGTGGGGCTTCATCCGCTCTCTGGCCAGCACTGATCGGCGCCTCATCACTCCCTTCAAAACAAGATGAAAAACTGTTTCATTCACACTCAGCAATTGTTCCTTCAAGTGCTTGGTTGGCTTGACTCACAGCTGATTGACACATGAAGGTCTAGATAGAGCTATAATTTTCCCTGACTGCATTGCAGGGAGTGGTGCACAACAAACTGCAGGTATAGAGCTCAGTGTAAGGGCAGAAACACTAAAAGACTATGCTGACAGACAGGTGTGTGTGTGTGTGTGTGTGCATACACATGCAGCATGTCGTATGGTCAAACGTGTAATAAAAATAACAGCATACACACACACACACACACACGAGGCTGGAGAGTCTGCTCTGCCAGACGCTGGGATGTTGCGAGTGTTGTTGACGTCACGGGATTGGATGGTTTAAATAAGTCATCCATGAGCTCAAAATAGAAATACTGGCACACTTGGCCTTGACCTAACTGGCCCGTGCTGTCCTTCGCCTTTAGTCTGACATTGGTTGTGTAATGTATCTCTCAAACGGTCAGTTGGGTTGTGTGTGAGACTGGGGGTCAGTAAAGACCGGAGGGACCTTCCAACTCTTCTCTCTGATGTGTGTTTGTCTGTCTCAGTGTCTGTGCATTCATGCATGTCTGAATATATTCGTTGCCGAGTCAGTCTAAGTTTACATTATTATTTTATAGCTTAAAATTAAAATATTTATTAAAAACAACCGAAAGGTGCAGCCTGAGGCCGGGGTAAATGCAGGCCGGTGATGCACAGTATATGTGTGTATTTATCAGCATGCACCGCTGAGAATTTTCTGTTGCCACTGAGGGATGGATCATTTATTTTGCTAAAGTGAATTAGAGAAAAGGTCCAGGATGCAATTTGGAAGAAGGTAATTACTGCTTGACCACATTCTTTTGCTTGACTAGGAGGTAAAATAACATTGTTCTTGGAAAACAGACTGATCTTGGGCTTGCGTTCAGGGAGTTCCTTCCCTGGACATTTTTCTCTTTCCTGTTTTGCTGTATTTCTGCCTCGTAAGAGTCGTTCTGCACTATTTACGCATCATCTCATTTCTTGCCCCTAATCCACATAAGCTATAATGCTTTAACTGTTTTGTTTGTTTTAGTCTCCGCCGGGAGTCACCACTCAATTTATCTGTGTAGAAAACTCTGTGTGAACCAGAATCAAATAAAAGAAAAGCTTATTTGAAATCTCAGCTGCTGCATTGTATTTAAGGGATAAATATGAACTATCAGAATCCTATGACTGGTTTAGAAGGAGTTCTGAAGATCAGGTGGATTGCAGATAGAACCTTCTAATACTGGGAACTAACAGATATCATTCATTTTCTTGAAAACAAAACATTGTTTAGTCTTACAGACAAAAGAGTCATGATATAAGATATTTTGGCACAGAAAACATTTCAGCATGTTTTAAATTTTGACATGATATGAAAATGTTTTTTAAAATGTTTCTTTATTACCTCTGCTAATGTTTTCTCTCCACTTTCAACATTTTTTCTGTTGACTACTGTCCCTCTGTCTGTTGCTCTTCTTTTTAGCTCTTCCGGTGACTTTTCTACTTCCACATTTGATTCTACTTACATGTATGTGCCAGAACAAACTGTGTAGTCACTATTATCACTGTGTTCTGTAGTACACAAGTTATAGACAGACACAAACCCAGTTAAAAGCAAGGTATAGTTAGCATCAGATGACTATAAATAGGATCTGATGCTAATTCAGCTAGCTAGCCAGCTAGAAAACTGTTTTAGTTATTTTGTATAAGCAGTTGTAGTAGTTTTGAATGACTTGAAGCCAGCTGCAAACAATCTACTTTTTCCTCAAGTTCAAACAGTGTAAACAAGAGCAGGTCAAAAACTAGTAGCCTATATGGCAGGACCGTGTCGTAGGCTATTTGCATTCTGCCTAGTGACAGCTGGTTTCAGCCCTTTATCTGTGATCCCCTAGTGTCTGTGCTCACATACACAGTATTTTAATACAGTCAAATTTCCAGTAAAGTTGGTCTCATTTACATGTTTTTCTATTTCTGTTGTCAGACAATGGAACAAGTTTGAAATAGTGACTACACGTTATCCTGCTGTCACTGCCTAGCCATTTCCAAGCTGCTGCACTGCACTGATAAAATCCCGATGTCATAACCACAATGTCGTCACCAAATACATGAGTTAAAGACAACAGCTGTGCTGTGATTTCAGCTCTATTTACTTTTAAAATGATCACTCAGAGAGAAGGTTAGAAGCTCATTCACGTCAGCTGCAACAGAGGTGTGTCTGCGGGGAACACTCGACCTTGTGTTAGAGGGGCAATATTTGTGACCGTCTTCTACTGAATATTGTTAAGGTTTGTCCAAATAGTCACTCGATTTGTTGCAAGGTGCTTTTTTTGAAAAAAAGACCGGTAAAGCGGTCTGAAAAGTTGGTTAGGTTGGGAACAGCTTGTTTGCACTAAATCATTTTTAAAGAGCAACGACCAATGAGGAAACTGAAACACTCAACCAGACCGACCGGCACCCAATGGTGTAACCATATTACAGTCACGCTGCTTTCGGCTGACCAATGGTGTAAGTCCATCACTCACTCAACTCTATCACAGTCAGTTAGTCAGTCACTCAGTCATGGACATTTGCATTTATAGGGCCGGCCCTGCTGTTGTGGTCCAGCCAAAAATGACTCGGAGCTTAGCTGTCATTTGCTTTAGTGTCATTTAACAGTGTCAGTGTTCGTCTCAGTGTTGTGACATTTATTCTTAGTCATAAATAACATGGGCTGTGGAAATAGTGAGCTAGATGTTTAGGATGGAAGCTAGTGGTAAAAATGATCTTTTCATCAAGTTGAAACAAGATGATAAATCTTTCTTTCTCAACCAAGCTGTCATTTGTAGCAGAGTTAGTGTCATTCATCAGTGTCATGAGATTAATTCTAAACACTAATGTAATTATTAGTAGTATAAGCTGTGTAAGAAAGTTGTCTGGTGTGGTAGTTGTTGGTGTCAATCACAATGGCTTCAATCTAATCATACATATTGATTCTTCTGATTGCACAAAATGTCACGATTCATTCATATCCTTTACTCCCATTCACAAAGCGGCAAGGCAACAGGTAAAGAGGCAAAAGCTGATTGGTCCTCCTGTGTACAAGCACTGATTGACAGCTGAAACCTTGTAGAACCCTTTATTCTTTTTTTAATTATAAGGCCATTAATGAATCTACGCAAAATGTTAATAATTTAGTACAGTAGTGCCACATCAATAACTCAGTTTGGACAGAAATCAGGTAAAAGTCACAAAATGCTTTTACCCACGAGGCAATAATTCATTGCATCCTCGAGGGAAATCCTCTTACCCCCCCCCCCTCTACAGGGAGGTCAGAGGTCAACAACAGAACAGCATCCCTGAAACCAGTAAGGAATCAGGGATTTGCTGATGGACACTTCAGCAGGGTGGAGGCTCTACATGCTGTCATAATAAATTTTGAATCTGGGTCACGCAGGGATACTCACCACACCCTCCTATGTGTGAGTGTGTGAGGTGGGTTTTGCTCATGTGTGAATAGTCTGCATGGTGCACTATGTCTGTGCTGTGATGTCAGCTGCATTTGGGAATGATGTAGTCATCGGTGGTCATTGCTCACGCAGTGCTCATGTATGTGTGTATGGCCTAGCCTGTGCAGGCCAGATGGCCTCAGTAATATGTTTCCTTAGGGAAGCGTTGTCTCTGTGCCACAGAAACGAAGCGAGAAAAAAAAAAAAAGAGCAAACAAACTAACTCAGCATACTATCTGCACTAAGCTTCGTCATCCTATTATCAGATTTTGACTTATCCATGGAGCAAGGTGCTTTTCTGTCTCCTTCCCCCTGGTCCTCCCTTTCCTTCCTTCATTTTTCCTGTCTTTCTGCCATTTCCCTCATTCATCACCACTATATCTTTATTGATCTGCCTGCTCTTTCATTTTGCTCCGACAGACAGTCAAACACACAGAGCACAAGCCAAAAAGGCAGATGTGTGCAGTGCATGTTTACTCTTGATAAAGCCAAATGGTAGCATGAGTGTCTATGTATTTATCCGAGCATGTGTGCGCACTCTGGACACTGGATATTTGTGTGAGCAGGTGGGGATGTATTTGACCTTTTGCTTGCATGTAAAGGCTGTAAGCTGCTTTGCTCATGTATGTTATCCAACAAACAACTTGGGAGCCAATAGATTGCAATAGTCTGTGTTCCAGGCAGTGGGGAGCATGTTGTGTAATGAGGAATGTATGCACTTACACACACACATAATCACACACAAAAAAAAAGGGGCCATATGATGTGTTTTCTGCCTTTTTTCACAACTGGAAGGAATAATAGTTTGAGTGCTCGCATGTTATGCAAATGATGTCTGATAAGTGATTCATTGTCCTCACGGTTAATGGCTGCTGATGCAGTGCTGGCTTGAGCAAGTTTGTGTTTGAGTGTGTTTTTGAGTGCATGTTAATGTATGTGTGTGCATGTGTGTACGTGAAACATATGAAAATTCAAGTTCACTCCAGTCTAGCGAGGTATTAAAGGCTGTTTTGCAACCACAACTCCACCGAGAGCTTTGAGAAACTCAGCTGCAGCTTCTCAGTGGACGTTGGGTCCACTCCTTTTCAAAAAGAAATGTCATGTCTTTATGTTGCATTGATAAAACAAGGCTGGATACAGTGCTTTCTATCATGTTTTATTGGTTGTGTTTTCTTATCTACAGCTGCGCCAGAAACAGGGAGTGGCCGCAAAAATTAATTCTTAGAAAGCCTGGCCTGTGACCCCTTTTTAAAGATAGAGCAGATAGACTTGTCTGACTGTATTGCGAGCTTTGTATTTTTGAAAGCAACATTTATCATGGTATATGAAGGCCTGAGCTATTGACCTAGTTGTACTCAAATACAGTGAGAAGAATGAGGATGAGTGGCAAGAAGAGTCAGACCTATTTTTCTGGTGTAAAATCCTGCTCAGCATCTTTGATGTGGGATCCTTTTTTTTGTTTTGTTTTTACAACAAATGCTTATTTTTATGGTCATGGCCTCAAATTCAAATTCAGCCCTGGAGGATAAGTTACATGAAACAGAAGCTATAAGTAAGATAGACAGTGATACACACTTATAAATGATGGGCAACACCATGAGACATTTGGCAGAGAAATCCAAGATTGTACCCTACAGCATCAACCCCCCCCCCCCACCAAAAATAAGTCTATTATTTATTCATAATGTTAATTTAGAGCCAGCATTGTCAGTGTGACTTTGCATACCAATCAGATATCATTATTGCTGTTGTGTACTAGCAACGTAACCGTCTGAGTATGAGGGTCGCAGCCTCAGTATTTAGAAAATCTAAATCTGTTTCCATCCTTCTGAGTTCTTACAGCAATATGTGATTGGTGAACATCTAACTCCAAAATCTGAGCTGAGCATTAATATGCTGATATAACAGTCTTCTGGGATCGATTCTTGTACCTGGCTGCAGGGATTTACTCCCATGCAGCCACAAGAGTTTTAGTGAGATTGGGCAGTGATGGTTTTTTTTTGTTGTTGTTGTTTTTTGCTATAACACAGTATGGCATCCAGAAAGTGTTGTAATTCATTGCAGAGGTGCTGGATGAGGTTGAGGTCTGTGCTCTGTGCTGATCAGTCAGGTTCACCCACAGCAACACTCAAAGCAAATCATTGCCACAAAGCTGGAAGCGCACCGCTGCCTAAAAATATCCATGTATGCTCTAGCATCAAAGTGAGACTATAACTTTTGCTGAGCAGAGGCAACAGCTGCCTCGACAGCTACGAATGGTAATTGCAGGACGCTGGCACTTATTAGTTTAACACTCAAAAAAAATCAGATTCGCCAGGACTGTGTGTGTGTGTGTGTGTGTGGTTTGATCAGATTTGATTTACAGAGCTGGCAACATATGCAAATAAGGCTACAACTGTCATCACATTTGGATTCAAATATAGCTCAGTCCTGACTGCTGTATGAAAATACTGTACGTGACATCACCTTCGTCAAATCAGAGAGAAGAGCACAGGCAAAGCACCACATCTCTCGTCTGTTATGATTATATAAATAATCAAAACAGTCTGGAATTTGGCAGAAAAATTTGCATTGATGTGGGATCCCACTGCTCATAGTAAAAAAACTGATAGTGAAAATAGGCGTTCAGGGTCTTTAAGACTGAATTCCCTTAAGGTGAACTAAGGGGCCTGGACCAAGCCATGAAAAACAGCCCCACACCAAATACACAGTTAAGTATTGAGACAGAACATGTGTCCGCATCCTTTTGGCCCAGTTGTGTTGCAATCAAGTAAAAACCTGACAGCGCAACTGTATTACAGAGAAAATAGCTCGATCAGCCAGATGAGTTCTCTGTCATTAAGATGGTTTAATTAATATATCAGCCTTTGTTTATTACTGTATGTGGGCCTGGCTGTTGTGTCTGTGTGTTAGTCCATGTGAATGTTTGTGTGTGTGTGTGTGTGTGTGTGTGTGTGTGTGTGTGTGTGTGTGTGTGTGTATGGGAGGAGTAGGTATTGACAGATGGCGTGCTCTCTGTGAACAGAGGAGCTTCTTAATCGAGAGAAAGAAAGAGAAAGCGAGAGTGAGGGAGTTGGCACCGTCCCGAGCTGCTCTGCCTCAGTTTGATAGAGAGAGGCGTATTTACTCGGTCACAGTTTTCCTCCTGGAACGTTCCATCAAACTAATCGATGTCCACTGTGTTCGTACTCCTTCGCTTGCAAAGATTACATTCCCCCTCTCTTTGTTTATCTCCCTGTGCGTTGCTGTTTCCATTCTTCCTCCTCATCCCTCAATCAGACTGTGACAGGTGGTGGAGTCGCCTTCCACGCCAGTGGCTCCCTCCCCTGTTTGTTTCTCTTCTCCTTGTCTTTTCCTGCGCTCCATCAAACAGACAGTGCCAAGGCACTTCCCATGCTTCCCCGGCTCCGGGGTCTGATCCGATACTACTTGGCCGCTTGAGACAGTGTGAATTTTTCAGGCGTCTGAAACTCTCTGGAGGGCAGGAATTTACCTCCAGGGCTGTGGATGTAGGGCAAGGGCAACCACACACTCACTCATACACAGGGAATATGCAGTCCCCAGCTAGCAGGCAGAATGGGTTATCTGGCGGGAATAACATGTTTATGTATTGATTCAGTCACCACTGTTTATGGCTTCCGAGTCCTATTTTCAGTTGAAATACAACTTGATGGCGTTTGCTATTCTATAGGTCAGAATTATGCAATTTTTGGAAATAACACAATTGAAAGTTATAGATTAAAGCTTAAACCAGCACTCTAATAAAATTTTACCAATTCCCTCTGAGCCTGTCTACAGTTAAATCAAAGGGAAAAGGCTCTGAGCCTGGAATATAAACTTTATTATACAGTATTGCCCTATGAACAGTGAACAGAAATATATTGTTGACACAGTGGTAACACTTCGGATTTCATTTGAAGACTACAGTCACAGTCTGTACTTCACTACAAGAAAACCCTGTATTACCCTGTATTCTGTACTGGCTCTCTATTTCACTGACAAAGAGCATGACTACATGACTTTGACTGGCTTTACACGGTAGAGTCTGGTCTCAGGTTTCTGTCTTTGGGAGAAAAATAGTTTGTATTGATTGTGCCTGTCCAACTTAAGATAAAATGTCTTTTGTTTTAACCCTTTCAACCCCACAGACGTGTGCTAGCCTGGGGTAGCGTTGCCAAATCCACAGAACTTAAGAACTTCAAGTGCAGCGTAAATGCCAAGGCTTTAAAAAACATCAAAACTGTCATGGTGGATTAGGTAAAGTGCGGAAAATTTTGGGGAAAGGTGGAAGACTAGTTCTGAAGAAGCACCGAAGCTCTGGATCAAACAGATACAGACATGACATTGTGAGACAGCGGAAAAATATTTCTGTGGGCCGTGGTTCATATCTTTGGATATATCTATATATCTTTATCTATATCTATATCTTTTTTTTCCAGTGGAGTAAGCTATCACCTTGAAGTATTTCTGGCTAACGTGAGCATTTTTTCTTTAGCAGCTGCCTGTTTTCACATCCAACAGGCAGGGAGCAACAAGCATTTATTAGAAGTTGAATTTCTGGTAACTTGGCAAATGTTAGTCCAATATTCACTCTAATCTCACTACAGTAACTACTGTGGAAAACATCTGTCACCAGCTAGTTGCTAACTTGTCTGTCTGCTGTCTGGTGATGGACAGTTAGTGAACGGTGGGTTTAGCTGTGATTTATTTATTTTTTTTACTAGTGATGAACATAAAGTTGATAATGCAGAGTTTGCGTGCCTTGAAACCGAAACAATGAGCTAAGATGCTCTGCAGAACTACAAGTGACAGCAAATTAGCATTATAATTCTCGGTAGGATATAATTATAACCCCTTTCAAATTATACATATCCCTTCCCTTGTAAATTGATCAGTGCAGCTTTAAAGTACTTGCTCTGTATTTGGTGGTTTAGAACATGAAAGTTCTCTAGTTAGTTTACAACTTAGACAACGACATGCAGCTTTAATGGGAATAATAGTAGGAACCACAGATGCTCTTTGACCATATTCCAAGCAGAGAAAGCATATCAAACAAAGAGCTACAATAGACTGTGACACATCTGTGCATATCTAATCTACATGACCACAGGCTTCAGACTTGCATGCAAAACTGGATTGTATTTTAGTCTGCAGTTCACAACCACATAGACTTGAATTCACTAAACCCTGGACCATATGGCAGAGTCTCTGCCTCTTATATCACTCACCAAATTACCAGACCTTTGACTGATAGAAGATGACAAAATAGTATAATTTTGGGACTGGCCACTGATGCTTACTTAATATAATCGCTTCAATTGGCTTCCAGATAATGTTTTGTCTAGTTTCGGCTCAATCCCTCCTCAATGTAGGGATAATGTAACCTCATTAATACTCAGGTACAGCTAGAAGAACCTTGCCATGATCCATGAACCACCTTTAGTGCAATGTAAACGTAGCTGGCAGAATCAGAGAGAGAGCCAGAGAGGACAAAGATGGTCTCAGGCAGTTTCAAGCCGCTGCTTCTGCTAGAGCCACTCGGGCTAATTGAGCCTCTGTGACAGGAAGCCCCGATGGGATGTTGGTGGTCACTGTTAAAAGGGTCAGGAGATTCAAAGTGAAGCGTGACATGCATACAATCAAGTTCAGCAAAGCCTCTGCGTCCTCTCATGGGACAGTGATAAAAACTTAAGTGCCGCCTGCCTGGCATTGGCACTGATGTCCTTTCAGTGGCTAGAAGAACAAAACAGGGACTTGAGGAAGGACACAGAGTTTAAAAAATGTTGTGCAATGTCATACAAGGCTCTAGTGTAATGTGTTGTAGCTACCTGACATTCCCCACCTAGTCAACTGTCACTGGATCTCCCCTGTGTGCCGCACTAATCTGCTCCGCCAACGTGTTGGTTTATTAATAAATGTGTGTGTATGTGTGTGTTTGTATCCCCAGGACCTGTCCACTTTACAGTGCGATGTGTGTATCCTGGTCTTCTCAGTGACTGACAGGCGAAGTTTCCACCGCACCGCCCAGCTCCGCCTCCTCCTCAGGGAGTCCCAGCCACACACACCAATCATCCTGGTGGGCAACAAGAGCGACCTGGTCCGCTCCCGTGAAATCAGCTCAGAGGGTAGGTAGAAGGAGGGGTCACTGGTCTTAGCAACTGTAAGTAGGCACAGCAGGTTAACTTTAGATTTTTCCCAATATTACTAACTCTCCATACCTCTCTTCTAAAGTATTTTCTTCCAACTTCCAGCAAGCTGTAGCTGCTGTCTTAAAACACTCACACCTCTCTGTCCCGCTGATATTACTGTGGCGCTACTTTAAATCCCTTTAACTGTGTTGTTCCTCGAGTTTCTTCAACCAACTTATTAAGATGTTAGCTTAATTAGCTAGCTAACTACAGCCAAAGGCAGCTGTCATTTCAGCTGACGAAATCAAGAGTTGCTGCGACGTGTTGACTGATATCAACACGTTGTTTCAAAATTACTAAGACTTTGTGGTGGTAAAGCTGCAGCCGTTATCTTTATAAACTCCATAGTGTATGTGCCGTGTGAGAACTGAAAGCCTGACAGACATAGCAACAGTAACTAAGGGGAAGCGGAGCTTATGGTTTTGCCCAGACTTAAGCAACGATGAGCAAACACCAGGCTGTTGGGTGAATGATGGACGGAGAGAAGCACAAAAGAAAGATTTGAAATGCACTCTTTTGTTGTTCCCCAAATGCAAATTCTCAAATGGAAAATTTCTTTTAATCTAGTAGATATTGATGCTTTTTCAGTTGGCGAAAAATGCATAAGAGTATAAAACCCCTCAAAATGCATATGTATAGCTAATGGGCCCACACACACACACACATGTACTCACATTCCCCCTCAGAGAGGAGAGGTAGTGTGTTTTGTTCAATTACTCATCTATCTATCTTCTATTTACCCTATTTTCTGTCCTTCTCTGTTTTGGCTCATCTGTCTCTCTCCCCTGGTATTTTACCATAAATCTTCCTCCAAGCCGACATCGTCTCCATTAGAAGGACTCTTGGGGGATCTATCTTTGATCAGCAAAATCAATTTCCTCACTGTTTACAACATCCAAGGATAAATGCTCTGTTGGTAAACTCCTTATGGGAAGAAAATTCTCTCATCTGTTATTGTTGTAAAGTGATGCAAATATACACAGTCTATAAAAACTATTTACCCTCTTGGATTTTTTTTTTTTAATGTTTTACCACATTGAATCTCAGTGGGTGTAATTGGGATTTTTGACAGCAATGAATAGAAATAGAAAGACAACAATGCAATGAGACCTAAATCAAACACAAAGTAATTGATTACTTAAGTTTTCACCTCTTAAACTGTGTGTGCGGCTTAAACGAACAAAAGCTAAAGTGTCAACATTGATTGACAAAACTAATTTTTTTACTCTGATTTGTTGCAGGGATGTGGCAATAATTGCCCACCATGAAACAAAACAAACACCAGTTTTAGCTCAGTGGGGCAACAGCTATGACAATAGCAAGGTTTCCATCCAAACACAGCACAGAGACTAACAGAATTTCAAGTTAATGTTCATCTCCATCCACCTTTGTTCTGCGAAATTTAAGAGTTACGATAAAGGAGTTAAGATAAACAGCTGGTGGCGCTGATTTTCCAGTTGGGTGCCACTAAACCATCGCTGAGGAAGACGGCGCAACAGGATGGCGTAATAAAAAGAGCGAAAAACAATGTAGAGCCGTAATTCAGCTGTAAGTGTTTCTGTTGCACTATGACGTATTTCGCTTCAATCAATGCACCAACTTTACCCACTTCAGCCAAGCATAAAACTTTTTTTGATGATATTTTGAGACCTAATGTAATGTCAGTTTGTCAGTTGCCATGGTCCAGACTGAAATATTTCAACAGATACTGCATCGATTGCCATGAAACTGTGTTTCCCAGAGGATGAATCAAAATGACTTTGGTGATCCCTGACTTTTATCGCAGCACCAGCACCAGCAGGCTGCCAGAGTGAAATGTCTCAACAGCTGTTGGGAAGATTGCCGACTTTCATGTCCCTCCACAGGATGAACTGTAATCACTTTGGTGATCTCCTGACTTTTCATCCAGTCGTATCATCAAGTTGAAATGTTAATTTGACTTTTGTTTATGAACAAATATCTGAAAAAAATGACATAATTACAATAATAAATGGGTGTAAACAAGTTTCTGGTGTACAAATGGATATAAACTTCCACATTCAGTAGACTCGAGGATATAAAAGCTGCTAAAGTTGCCCCAGTTAAATACTGAGAGGGATGAATGCTTAATGCAGCTATGTTGTATTTAATTTAGATAAACGAGTATGAGATTTGGTTTCACTTTGATACTGAGGAGTATTTTCCAGTCGATCATTGTCAAGAAATCCTAATTCCATCAAATGTGATTTAATCTAATAAAAAATAAAATAAAACATGAAAAAGTCCAAGGGGATGAATATTTTTATATGTGTCAGGGGCTGCTTTGGTGCAACTACTGCAGAATGAATAAATCCTGTAGATCTGAGAGCTCGCTTTACTCTGGTAAATATCACTGTTGGGCAGCGAGCTTTACAGACTTTCTACATTTTGGCATGCAACACTGAAGCAAGGTCTTGGCAAAACAAATTCACTGAAGAAGAAACACAGTGCTGAACTGAATCCATTTAGTGATGCTTAAAAAATCCACTGAACAGAGATCAGACAACCTGCCCACGGCAGGTTGTAATTTTACTGGACTTTATGAGTGAATTTACATGGAGCATGTATCAAACAGGAAGTGGGTGCAGAGTGGCTGTAGTTGACAAGGGAGGAGAAGAGTGACAGCAGAGTTTGACCCTGATTTTAATTTGTATTCATGGTGTATATATATATATATATATACATTTGAACTCTCATGGTCACCCCTGCAGTTTCTGTCTACCCACAGCACACATTTGCTTTGTGAATGTCTCACATCATTAAGTCGAACATAAAGACTCCCGTATTTTTCTGCATTTCCAAACATTACCTTATCCTTCCCTATCTAATCCTCTGGAGAGGTTCCATCTCTCTGTGTCCCTCGGCTCCGACAGTGGGTTTTTTGTTGCGTTTTGTTTTTTTCCCAGATAGCACATCTCTGTTTGAATTATCTCCCTCTCACAGGACGCTGCTCTTACCATCATTATGTTTGTACTCGCCATACATGCGCAACTGCCTGTGTGAACACATACGCAGCAAAGGCACAAACAAGCCAGACGCCCAACCCCACATCTCTCTCCTTTCTGCTGCTTGATGTGAGTGAGGCTGTTTCACAGCGAGGACTGTGATAAGAGAGACGAGAGGAGGGAGGAGTGACAGAGGCAAGGGTGAATGCATGAGAATGGTGTGTGTATGAATGGGAGAATAAGAGATGTGTGTCAGGCATTATGTGCACGGAGAGAGAGAGTGAGGCTGGTTTTGCTGTCCTTGAAAGAAAGATTGACTTTTTAAACCTTCACAATGAGGATTTTTTTTTTTTTTTTTTAACAAAGGGAAGCTATGTGGCAAGTGTTACACAAATGCACTGGCTTTTCCATACGTCATTTAAGTGATGTTAACCTCAGCTTGAAATATTTGATATTAGTGTGTCTATGTCTTTCCCTGCCAGTATGAAAGAGATTGCTCTGCAGCTCTTTTCTCAAAGACATTCCCGGCGAACTGCCCATTCTGTCAAATGCTGCCTTTTTGTGCCTGTTCAGAAAAAGCTAAATTGCCTCCCTAAAGCACTGCTGCTGGTTGTGAGAGACTTTAAACTCTCATTTGTCATCTGCAGAAACTGTCAGAAGCCACATACAGTAGAAATTTAAATTATGACTCCTTAGAAGAATCTGTCCAGATGGGAAAGTAATGGTAGCCTGTTAGCATCCACTTGACTCAGCTTTTAATGTTAAAGCACTTTGATGTTACCTCTCACCTCTGCAGCTCTACATTCTTTTTAGCTCTTTCTTTATTGGTTTCCTTTGGCTGTTTTGGACTTCTGACTGTAGGTATGAGTGAAAGCCTCATATAAAACCACAGCGAAGAAGCTAGGCTAGCCAAGTGTTCACTGCTGTCACCCCAAAACAGACGAGACGTGAAGTAAATGAATAACTGGAGAGCAATTTGTAAAGCTGAAGGAGCTGTCGGAGGCTGAAGCGAAGCTAAATAGAAAGGCTAGAAATACGGCTAAAATGTGATGCAGACGCTCCGTGTGCGCTAGGTGTGGAGTAGTTCGCTAGCACATTAGCCATATCATCTTCATTAGCTAGTGATGGGCAGACGATACCAAAGCTTGTTTCACACCTATGAATCACACTGTTTCAGTGCAGTCCCACAACATGACCGATGCTTCAACCGTCACTGATGCTTCAAAGAGGGCTTCATTCAGTTTAACGCTTTAACGCTTTAATGCTAAAGTTGTGCATTTAAACAATCTGCTCGAGGGCTTTTCACACTGGCGGAGTACACCAGGAAAACATTAGAATGTGTATGAGAAGAAATGTGCCTGATTCCAGGACAGCATATCACATTTCATTGCGATTCATAAAATCTCACTTAAATAACAATCAGGAAGTAGTTTCACTGTGGGGCTACACTACATTACCAATAATGTGTTATAATGTATTTTGTCAACCAAACTATTTCATATAATCAGGCCTTTTGAACAAACCATTAATTATTTATTTGAGTGTAGCACATTGCTAAAAAAGTATTTTATATTTACTGAGGCTAAATAGCACGAGGACTTTTATTGCACACATATGAAACAATTAGATGAGTGATGTATTGAAGATCCGCTATAAGTCGTAAATCACTATGTGACTGTGCCTGCTGAGTTTAAAGCCCCATATCATATTTTTATTTTCATCAGAAACAGAAAGAATGGCTGAAAGCTTTTCCTCTGACTCCGTCTGCCCATCATTACCATGAGATGACAGTTTGAGTTTCTCTGCCCCCTGGTGGCCAAAATTTACTTCATGCCTCTTTAATGTTATTAAACATAAAGTAAAAGTTTGGTCTCTTAATCCTAAAAAAAAAAAAAAGCATTTGAAGGGTAATAGTTGACGATCGAACTACAGTTGATAAATTAATGTTAATCCTCAAAACTTAATTACCATTATAGAGTCTCTTTCCAGAGGTCTAGAATACGTATTTTGTATTTGTAATATTTTTCTATTTTTTTTTGTTCCAACAAAACATATTGTACATACTTAGAAAAATGAATCAACAGCTGATTGCGTTGTCTTTATCATTATCATGCTTTCTTGGAGTAATCCTACAAGGAGTCATGTTGAGAAATGTGTGAGTGTCTGTTTATCGTGTGGGTCAAATCTTGTTTGGTTTGCTTTGTTGTGCAATTTAAAGAGAGGCAGCAAGTGTAAAATCATTGCACATCGGCGCCTGCACACTGCTGCCGACTCGGTCACGGCTTCAGTTTATACTTAATGACACAAGGGGAAGAAGGAGAGCAGAAGGTGAGGAATGAATAATGAGAGATGCCTGTACTCAGCATATTCTCTCGTCATAAAAAAACAAAAAAAAACAAAAAACCCAAAACAGAAAAGGAGGACCGAAGTGGTCAGCAATATGGAAATATTTCATCCTTGTTCCCGGGCGCCTGACAAGGATGTTCTTATGTTCTCTCTGGATAAACCACATGTATTCTCTCTGATATGTGAGCCTGATAGGGGAAGCTGACTGGCCTGTCCGGCTAGCTAACATCCTCCTTTAAAAAACCCAGGGCCTGGCTGAGGGAGCTGAAGTCATAAAGTCTATTTATGGCATGTACAGTGACACTTTTATTCTGCTATGTCTCACCTCTCGCCCCCCTTTGCTACATCCCTCCTTAACACAGTGATACACCCTCTCTCACACTGAGAACATATTTATCATTTGCTCAAAATGGCTGTGGTGTGGCCCTGCTCCTCAGGGCTTTGATTAATATGCACTCTGGCTCGGTTTGCTTAGTCGGCATTATTTCTGTCTGTATGTCTCTCTCCGTCTCCTCCTCCTCCTCCTCCTAGTTCATTTCCTATGCCATCTTGCCTGTCATCTCCTTTCAGCATCTCCCTTTTCTTCATGACTCATATGTTTCTTCCTATTCAGCTTAATGCCACTCTCACTTTATTCTCCGTCTGTCTCTTTCTCCATCCCTTCTCTCTCCTTGTCAGCACGCAGGGAGGGACCCTACATTGTGATCACCTTCGGGTGGCCCCCTGCTTCCTCTCGCCTCCTATCGTCTCTTGTTTTCTTCTACAGCTGCTGTTCTTGTCTCTTCTCCTCTTCTTCTCTTCCTCCTGTTCTTCTGGTCTCCTCATTTTGTCTGGTCTCCTCTCCTCTTCCCTCCTCTCCTCTCCTTTCCTTGTACTCTGTTGTAGTCCTTTTTTCCCTCTTCTCCTCATTGTCTCCTCTCCTCTTCTCTTCTCTCCTCGGTACCTCTCCATCGTTCCCCTTCTCCCCCTCTCCTTATCTTATCTTGTCTCCTCTCCTCTCTTATTTCCTCCTCTCCTCTTCTGGTCTCTCTTCTCTTCTCCTTACTTCTTCTTCTCCTCCTCTTCTCTCCTCTCTCCTCGGTACCTCTCCGTCTTTCCCATTCTCCACTTCTTGTCTCATCTTCACTCTCCTCCTCTCTCATCTCTTCTCCTCTCCTTACTGCTTCGTTTCTGCTCGTTTCCTCTCCTCTGCTTGTTTCCTCTCCTCTCCTTATTTCCTCGCCTCATCTCCTCACCTCGGATCCTCTCCTCTCCTCTCCAATTCAATTTCCCAAACACTCTCTTAACAAGTTATAAAGACTAAATTCAATTCAATCAGCTGTCGCGGGCATTAGGATAAGCTGTGTTGATCTGGTTTGGGATTTGTCTTTTTTCCTCCCTCTCTTACCTCACCCACTTTTAGGTGACACTGCAGTGGGCCGACAGCTGCTGTGCGGGTGGATTATTACACCCAGATCAAATCTAGCTCTGCTTGTTGTAACACCTGTGTAACACTGACGCCTATATGCTTGCGCTCTACGAAAAAACGAATATACCACTTACATTTTTTCTGTCACTTTCAGTATCACATGGTCATTATCAGCAGATGGAGTTTGCTCATCCCCTGTCAACAGATCTATCTCCATGGCAACTGAGCGAACTTCATCCAATGCTGAAGAAAATGTGGCTGAAAGCTCTGGATAAAAGTTAGTTTGGGGGACCTTGAGTTAAGATAATCATATCCAACCATATGGGGGGGGGGGGCTGAAAATCTAAATTCAAGGTCTGCTTACTGGCTTCTTGTAGAGCTGTCAACCATATCACATAGTCTTCATCAGCAGAGGAAGTTTGCTCCATGTGGATTTAGAAGTTAGGCGTGAAAGTTCATTCTAGACACTGTTCATAGTATCGATGTCAAAGGCATCTCCACGACGAATGGGAAAACTCCATCCACTGATAAAGAGCGTGCATTTGAAAGCTCAGGAAAACATCAGCAGAGGTCCTTGAGTTGAGATCGTCATATCTAGTCATCCAGAGAAACTCTTCAAACTTTACAAACCATGTCTTTTTTTCCCCACAACGAAAACATTAACACTTCAGTTTGATTGTTTAGATATGGGGGACATGACATCACATTGACATGCGTTTTATAAGAGAGTGCAGAGGGCAACCTCACAACTGATTAGACATGTTTTAAACAACCTCATTACCTGGGAAAAAAAATAAAGGTGAATATAGCTGAACTATTCTCGCTGATCGTTAATTGTACTCAACAGCAACGTGTATAAAGCGCAGTAGGTACAACAGGTCAAAGCTGATGCAAAATGCAGCACACATTTACATCCGACAGTAATTATTTCAGTGTCTGTCTCAATGAAAGCTTCTTTTCCCATTTCGCATTTGCAACCAGAAAATGAAAATAAAAAGTATTATTATATAGTATATTAAGAATTAAAGGTGACAGTTAATGCTGGGGGAGGGAGTAATGGATTGGCGTCAATCTGCAAAAATTCCATAATCATCTATCAGCGTATTGTAATTGAAGCGGTCTGAGAGCAAACTAGATGTCTGCAGATCCTCTTGACTCAGTTTTCAGGCTGTAGAAAATCGAGCCCATCTGGCTGCTAACTTCATTTTCCTGTAATGTAATATGGAAATGTATTGCAGTAGTTGTTTGTGTAGGTAGATTTGTATATATAGTTTAGCCGTCTGCTAACATTAGCCAAAGGCTCACAGCAGTGGTTGTGTTGCTTGTGTTGCTATGCATGTGTATGAAGCGTGTGCATATGTCTGTGGGGGCAGAGCTGCAGGAGGGCGGCTGTATTTTCAAGTTCTGGTGGGTCCCCCCCCCCCCTTTCTTTTCTAGATTTCTGCCGAACATGGCTTTTAATCGAAAAACCATTTTGTCCCCTCAGTAGTTCTGGCCTGTTCAGTTTATATCACACGGGTAGTAGCCACTTGTTTTCCCTGATATTATTCATTATTGAAGTTTTTAAAGAGCTTATCTCACTTAATTTGCTGTATTTATGAGCTATGTTTTTATCTTCTAGCAAGTAGATTATTTGAATTTTTTTATCAGTACTTCAGGGTATTAACAGTGCTTGGAATTATTTTTCTAAACGAAGAAAAAACTTCTTCTTCTACAGAAGTTTTTCTGAAATACACACAAAATTCATCAACCAGTAACCTCATCCCGCTGCTAGCACTTTGCAATCATTTGAAGTTCATACAGCGTTAGTTTTATTGCGTTATTATGAATACCAACGGTGAGATTTAAAAGCCCTCTCTGCACACAGCTGCTCATGAACTCTCAGACTGGCTCCGAGCAGAGCAGGAATAAAGCAAAACCTCAAGTATAGTTAAAAAAAAAAAAAAGCTATTTGAGCTGACAATGAAGCCCATTTGTTGCTGAGTGATCTGTATCTGTCAGCTTTCCTTATCATAGCTTTGCTTATTTGACCAGAGACAAACAGGCGCTTTTAGCTGAGATACTGAGCCTTGTCAACAACACATTTAGTCACCTGTCCTTATCCAGGAGAGTCACATTGAGATAGAAAACGTTTTCCCATTTGAGCTGCAGCCAAGAGATTTGAGCTTACACAACTCAGCTAGTGGCAACGTTAACCCCATCCTGCCATCACCGTCTGTCTGGCTCCGTCTTTTCATTTATAACTGTTAACGAGACAGATTTTCAAAAGGATGTTAATTTTACAAACAATACAATATGATGAAGGCTAATTAGTTTAACTAAATAAAAGATTTTTAAATGTGATGTTGAAAAGCAAATGAAAACTGGTATGAAAAAATTCAGATTTTAAAATGGCAGCACAAATACTTGGTAATATCTCTGTTGAAAAGTACTAATTTTAACCATTCCTTGCTTTGTGACTTCATTTGCAATAGTAGTTTGACAAAACAATCCCATCTCAAGGTCCATTTACTGTACATACTTTTCCCCGAACTTTCAACTGTATCATATGGTCCTCATCAGTTCCGTCGTGAGACATGAAAGCTCTGGAAAAAGCTAGTGGGAGGACCTTGACTTATATGGTCGTATCAAACCACAGAGATACTTTTTGTCCTGTAAATTTTTCAGTGAAATGACTGATTCGATAAAACAAATACTTCCCAAAATAAAAAAATCAAAACTCAAGATCCACTTACTAGCTTTTTCAAGAGCTTTCATATGTCGTATGCCATATGCCAACTAATCCATCTCCATGACAACTGAGCAAACTGCATCCACTGATAAATAATGTGTGGTTGAAAGGAAGAAAAACACCGAGTATGTAAGCAAATTATGGTAATTTTTTAGCTTGGAAGCATAAAGGCCTATTGTGTAGTAGTATCCACTGTAATACATCAGCGTTATAGAACAGGACTGTGCATATTTCTCTTTCACTGTCCTTGTTATCAGGCAAGATTTAGGAAGCGCACTAAACAGAGAGGAGAGTCACATCCCTCCAAAGTGAGAGGCTGCAGATCGACTCTATTTGTCTCAATTTGGTGCGTAAGAAGTAACAAACTAACACTTAAGAGTCTAACTGAGTCTTCAAAATAGCCGCAAGTGAGCTGTTGATGCAGAGATATTAACTTGTGGTGATGCACATCACATACCAGCTGGGTCGTTACCATGCTGCGGATGGTTTACTGGCTTCAGGATCTAATGTCCTTACATTTCAAATTGCTGCCTCTAATTGCCATTTGCAGCTGCCAGTTTGTGAATCCTCAATTATTTAAAATGAGCACAATCCAGACACGTTTCTAAAATCTATCTTCTCTCTCTCTCTCTCTCTCTCTCTCACCAGAGGCCCAATCCAGCGCCATGATGTTTGACTGTCTCTACCTGGAGCTCTCAGCCTCCCTGGACCACGGCACCAACGAGCTGCTGGAGGCGGCGGTTCGGACTGCAAGGGGCGACTGTGTGGGTCCCGGCTGGACCGACGGGGACCCCGGGTCAGGTCGCAGGGAGAGCCTAACCAGCCGGGCCAAACGCTTCTTGGCGGGGCTGGTACCGCGGTCGTACGGCCGAGACCGGGACCGGGATAGGGGACGCTACCGGGAGATGAGCCGTCACCGGGGTAGCAAGATCCTCCGCCAGAAGTCTCGCTCCTGCCACGACCTCAGTGCACTGTGACACACACATGCGTACACGCAAGCAAAGAGACACACTCCCACACATGTACAAACACACTGGATGGAAAGATATGAAGGAGGGGTGAAAGATGGAGGAGGCGAAGAGGTCAAATGGAAGATAGTAGGGAGGAGCAGATGATTACATGGAGGGTCTAGGAGGTGAGTGAGAAAATTAGAGGGATAAAAGGATACAAATTTAGCAATGGCAGATAAAGGTCAAGGGTGGAGAAAGGGGGTGGGGGGGGGTCACAAGTAAACACATAATCAAGTAGCACGCACTGATTATATAGAGACTGATAGCAATCTAATGTAAACCTATTGTAGACCTTGTTTTATAGCATGCCGAGTAGACGATATAAGACATGACCCTGTAGGTTTTACAATTACATGATACTGGATTTACCGTACCTCAGTGGCCAATAGCTAATGCACAATCTAGCTAGTGTCTCTAGCAATGCCATCAAAGGCATGACCCTTTATTTACTAGCCACAACCTTCAAACTGCATCCACCTTTTGTTTCCCGTACTGATTTAAAGAAGTGTTTGATACCACCAATGGCATATATTCATCTGTGACTTTTATACAAAGCTAAAGACATCAGCGCCCAAGCCATATTTCCGCTGAATGCATCACCAGTGATCAGCACAAAGAACCCTTTACCGTAGGATGTGGAGCGAAAGAAAAAAGGTCAAAACTCCTATAAAGAATGAGACGTTAACAAGGATGACCGGACTGAACTTTTCTCCAGTTGAAGCTGAGTCACAGAACACTGGGGTGTTCTTGAAGCACAGGAGGACAAACGAGAGAAAACCTAAAATCTACCTGTGGCTGTTTGATGTTTTCATTTTTCTCTTTTTACCCTCTGGCATTAACCATGTGTGTGGAGACTGAATTCTGTGGGGGCTGGCCACACAGGTGACCCAAAAGAGAACGTTCTGGAAACGTTGCTTGGATATCTCGTCAAGCGTGGCGGCGTCACTTACACATGCTCACTCGTTTGTCACCGTCTACTAAACACTGTCATCTTTCCACTGAGAATAAAATTTTTGTTTGACATCCTGAATGAGTGTCTTGTCCTATTTTTTTTTTTCTTTTTTCTCACCAACATTATAAAATGAATGTCTCATTACAGTCTTCACGAGGTTGAGGGATGCCGTGACAGGTCATCAGATGAGCCTCTAGACAGACTGCGAGCCATCCTCTCAGGACAGTTGTTCTATTTAGGACTACGCAGTAAAATCATGCGACGTCAACACTTTGTGGCTGTAACAAAATCTCAGGTCAAAAATAGACTGCATCAGGGAAGAATATGAACCAAGACCAAGCAATATGAACTTCAAGATCAGAGCACATGCTTTTTGAGAGATGCATCAAGTTAGCTTTTTAATGATGACAATATAAAAACCAAAATGCTTTAGTCCTCTAATGGCTGTGGTTCTCAACCTTTTTTTATCTTATACTGAAAAACTTAATCAACACCACCTGGCTTGTTCCAAATATGTTCATTTAAACTGATTTTAAACTGGATGGTGTTTAACACTGTTAATTGTAATTAAAAAAATAGTACATTTGAACTGTCAGTATTTAGGATGGTTTGCTCAAGTTCGTAGTTCCACTTGGAGTAGTAGAAGCTACATCGTACGGACGACTTTTAACTTCCTATTACAACTGTTTATCCACCACATTTAGCTAACTGTTTCAACCTTTGGTCAGTCACTTTGAGCTAACAGTTTGAATTGTTCATCAATTAACTTTTAGCTAACTGCATTAACTGTTTATGTTTTGCTAACCATTTCAGCCTTTTCGTCCATTACTTTTAGCTAACTGCATCAACGTTTAGCTAACAATTTCATCCTTTTATCTGTGACTTTGCGCTATTTCAATTGTTTGTCTACTTTAAGCTAACTACTTCAACTTTTTATTATTATATTTTAACTTCTCTGCTCATTTGCTAAATAGTTTTTATGCACTCTGTCACAACACATAGTTCAGTGTTAAAGCTGACTCAATATGTGAATGTATTTTTAAATGAAATTGTAATTTCACCTATTTTCAAAGTAGTTGAGCTACACCACAACTTGTCCTCATACCGTCTGATAAATGCAGAAGTATCCCCTAAGTGGTACAAGTACATACTGGTTGGGAGCCACGGCACTACGCTAAGACTTTAAAGAGTTGGCTCATCTAAATTACATATTTTATAACTGTAATGGTATCTAACCATTCATATTGTTTGGCCAGGATTTGAGATTTCTGCTATCATCCCAATACAATGGACATTTCATTTCTGGCGCCCACACCATTGAAAAATAGAAAAACCACATCTCTTTCCAGAGTTGGTGTGCTTGTTACTTTGGATCAGTGGTTCCCACAGTGGCTGGCCAGGAGGGAAAACTAAAGTTGAATGGACCTTTTTCACAGCAGACATTGTGACTCGTCTAACACGGATGTGACTAATATCATTATTAATTGGTGTTTTGTATTTGCAGTAATTCCTGGAACTGAGACATGTTAATGTTTTTAGTTCCTCTTGTGCTTTTCCTGGTGTGACAAGTCAAAAGGTTGCTCTGATGCTGGCAGGCTCTTAAGATTATCTTGCTGTTGAGTTTCAAGTTCACTGTCAAAATAGCAGGAGTCCTTTACTGTGTTTTCTGTCTGTAAAAACTAAAATACAATTCAACTTGGGCCCTTTTGTCACTAGTTTCCCCCAAATTGTTCCCCGGTTCAGGATGTTATGAATTTATACATCAGGGAGAGTGAATTGGTGGCCTCCCTAAAGGGGGGCATAATAGAAAGAGTTTAAGAACCACTTTTTTTCTAAGTAATCCACCTAGCACGCTGTGAACAGTTTTCATACTCATACACACGTCTTCAGTGGAAAGTATTTCCAGGGTAAATTGTTCATAGCGTGCTCTATGTATTTACAGTAAAGGACATTGTCACTGAAAAGTGACGCCTCCTTTGAGTCTTTTAAAGGTAAAAAAAAGGCCAATTCCAACCACAGATGTAATTATACTTACCTCCAGTGTATTGGGATAGATATGTCAAAAAATGGTATCTTCAAACCAACTGGCTAAATACTACTAGATGTGAGAAAATGTTTCTTTGTAATTTAAGAGCTCTTGCCTTACAACATAATCAATCAAGCAACTGTATGCAAATAGGACATTAACTACAGATGAAAAATCCAGAGGCCAAAAATAAAGTTACACAGATAATTTATGAATTGACAGTCCATAAAACACTTTTGGATAAAGTAGATTCAGAAAAATAAAAGCCAGTCTTTTTTTGACCTATTGTCTACTTTTAACAACATGGTCAACACAGTGTATAATATCTTAACATTGAGTACCACAGCTAATGATCTACTAGGGATTGGGATTTGATTTCTAATCACTAAGCAGGTAATTTGACGCACCACAAAAGCATTTTAGTTCGTTCGCTTTCTTCAAAAAAATAATTGCACAGAAACTATGAAAACATCTCTGTCAGCCTCCCCTCTGTCTGCTCCACCCTAGTCTTGGGCAGGTGTAGTGAAGCACCTCGGGCTAAGAAGCGGGAACACTGTACCCTACAGTCAATCACATGAGATCACATCAGATGGCTGCAATTTTCAGGGTTCTGATGCTGGTACAGTAACTGTTTGGAGTGGATAGGATGGGAGGACTCTTGAGAGGACGGCAAACTGGCAAAGAGACAGAGGGGTTGAAGAGGGAGAGAGAGAGAGAGGGAGTCAGAGAGAGATGGGGCTGGAGAAATGCTTTGAGGAGTAATGGTTGCTTGGAGACGGTTGTCAAGGAGACGATGAGTCCTAGAGTCCTTTGGCATCTCATATGTCCTATATTTATGTTGATTTGCAGAAAGAGGAGGTTTTTTGTTTGTGTTTACTTTTTTTTTTTACGCCAGTAGGTGAATAAGAGACAGATTGTTATAAGCACAGAGATAAGCTGAACTCCTCCAATTGAGGCAGGCTGGATTTTATACAATATGACTCGCAGAATTGAAACTGACACAAAAAGGATTTTATCACACTTAAACAGGTCAGATAGCTGTCAGATAATAGCATACATATGACAGCCACACAGAAGCCCGCAGGAAATAGAAAGGGAAATGAGGACAATATGATACAATTTCTTTTCGTGACACCCTATCAGTCTCACGAATCGTGACAGAAATCCTCCCTCTCTTCGTCTTTCTGTCGCTGACTCACTCTGTGGGCATTTCCTGTGATTTTCGGGCAAAAGAATACTTCTCAAGAGTAGGGAAGACAGAGGCAGCCTGAAAGACGAAAAAACCACCTACTGTGCGTCAGTGAAAGCCTGTCGAACTTACTCCTCACTTTGTATCAAAGAAAGACTATTTTCAGTGAGCGCTGTGCATATCTAATGAGATGCATATTTTCCTGAGGTGTGGGTGTAGGCATGTTAGCTGGGAGGTAATATTGGAAATGGTCTGTGAAGTGTAACTGGGGATAGACTAGTGCATGTGGAGGCTGCAGTGATGGCCGTACACTAGTGCGGACAGACATTGAGTGGCACTGAAGGGAGCGTTGCTGAATCCCTGGGGAATCCATGTGATTTGTTTTCAAGCAGCAATGGCTCTGTACACCAAAGGTCATTGTTCCTCTGCTTTGTCTCCCGAGCGCACAGAGCCGATTATACATGCACAGAGCTATAATAACAAAACAACAAAAGGGAGCGAGAATGAACCAGACCAGTCTCGCTTGAACGTCACGCTCAGAATGAAGCACATGTAATTAGTACTGGTTTGTCAAAGCAGGAGCAACCATCAGGCCAAGTGACTGTAATAGTGGGCTGAAGAGGAGGGCACAAATCAGCCTCATTATGGGCTTAATGCCTCATGCAATGCTCCCCACATTTCCAGTAATGTGGATTAATAGCAGGTCAAAAGGTGACAGCAAAGCCATATGTTCTGCAAATTATTGCAAGACTACAACTAGATGCCGTCATGAGATTAGTATTGATCTCAACGTTGTAATGGGGAATATCTTGGATAATGATTGAACATGACTGAACTAGCTAAAAACTCATAAAACCACATTCTTCAGAAGAACTATGTGACATTTTGGTAAAATCATTTTCTTTCTTTGCAGAGAGTCGGATGAGTGGATCGATATGCTCTCACTTCTGTCTGGTAAATATGAAGCTGGAACCAGGAGATGCTAGCTTAGCTTAGCTTAGCACAAAGACTGAAAGCAGAGGGACATAGTTCCAAAATGAACATGCTATATGTTGTCTGTTGTCTTGTCTGTTCAGAAAGTTGTTTAAAAGTGACAAGTTGTAGTTTTACAGTAATTTTTCTTTCGTGAAACTATTTCTGAGCTGAGAGCAGTGATTAGCTGGACCTTGTCCATAGTCACTCCCTTTACTGTATAGTGCACTACATTTAAAATACAAATCCTGAAATTTGTGCAATGGAAAAAAAGCAGCATTGATGCAATGTACATGCAATGCATTGTATATATACAACTATTACAGTCTGCAAATCTGTCAGAGATGAAACAAAATGATAGTGATTCAAACTCATGTCCAAAATCTCAATTTACTACTCACTATAGTGGAAATTATTGGATGTCTGTGGCACAAAATAGGATGTCGAGATACTAGAGAATAGGTGAATAAGGGTGTGTTTTCAGACAGAGACCTAGAAATGTCACCGTGAGGTTGCCAAGCAACCATCAATAGCAACTGTATCACAGGCAACGGGTGGTTATTGTTCCCAGCCTAGATTCAGTCCATCACATAACCCCATAAAACAATGGAGCAATGCTCCTTTTATACTTTTTTATGTGCATTAAACAAATTAGATAAAATGTGTTCATTAATGAGCTTCAGAGGTGCTGCTGGGTGTATTTTGTTAGCTTTCAACAACATTGTCTGTTTCCCACTGCTTTGAATCTTTATGCTAAGTTAAGCATCTAACTATTGATTCAAATACAGATTCGACTACTAGGTACATTTAAACTGAGCTTTCTCCCTAGTCACCTGCACGACCACACGTTCTGCATCAGTAGTGTTTGTGCAAGACGCACTATAACTGAGAGATGAGGCCATCATGGCTCGGCAGTGAGTTAGTGAGGCCACTGTCAAAATCAGGCTCAGCATCCAATGGCTGAAGTGGCTAAAGTGTCCTATAGTGGACCCATTACATCTTCATGGGCGTGTGCATATACTCAGACTATGAAATATCTTATGAACATAGCCGACAGTTCGGCTTTATATTCTGCAAGAGGAACGGTCAGGGAGCCTCATTATGATATCAACATCACAAACAAGATATAAATGCACCTCACTTGTATTCATGTGGCATATCAAAACCTCCCCACATAAAGCCAAATGAAACTATCTGATGCCAGAGGAATGTGGAAAAATGTGTTTTGTTTTTTTGAACAGATTTGGGTGAACTGATCCTTTAAATCCTCCTCAGTGCCAAGCTCTTTTTAAAATTGGTCTCTAGGTCCAGACATGCTTTAGTGAAGGGTGGTTCTCATTACTTTACATTCTGTACACCGACTGAAAATAGAGACGCCTCACTGATGTAATGCAGCGCAATACGAAATATATTTCTATTCTATCCATCTATATGACTGTGTTGATGTAATTCTATGCGACATCCGTATTTTGGTGTTGTGTATATTAGATGTATATTAAAAGAAGCGTTGCCAATATCAGAAAAATGTCATAATATAAATCAATCAAACAACCTACAGCCTCAAAATTACCATAATGTTGAATCAACACATCTGTTGTTTCCACACCTTCAGACAACTCTGACAGTGTGAACGCTTTCAAGCTCAAGTAGCATTCATTATAGGACTGTGTTGGACTGAATTACTATTAATTAAATCATTATGTTTTTCTGCCTCACATGTTGAAATAATTCCCATGATCTTAGGAATGAATGTCTTTGTTAAAATAATACGCTTCAAAGATGTAAAAACACACTAGAAACGAACCCCTAGTTGTACATTATGAGGTGATCACATAGGGACACTGTCAGTACAGTATTGAGATCTGCGTGCTGATAGTGTATTTATTACCTAGAGGTATGATGCTCTTTGTTGCTGTTCCCACACAGACAACACGTGCCGTCTTGCAGCGTGGCTCCTCGGCCCCTGTGCTTCCTCTCCACTGAGAAGCATCTGCCAGGATAAAGGTCCTCCTCCTTCAAACCAATTTTCTAATCAATGTTCTCCTCTGTGACTTAGCAAATGTGTCTCCAACAGACCTGCGACAAAAGCAGCTCACTGCTGAGGCACAGATCGATTTAAAACAGCCTGAATTTGTTTGTGCTTCCGTGAAGGAGTTACGAGGAAACACTAGATTCAGAGGAACTCAACAATCCACTATAGCTTCAAGGGTTGTCTGATAATTTTCATCTGTGTTTTTCCCCAAATGTCTGAAATGTACCAAACCGTCTTTTTTATATTTAACATGCAGTGTGTACATATATATATGTATACATATACACACTGTATTATATATTGAGAGTCGTGCTGAGATTCTAATTGTAAAAAAACAAACTAAAAGAAGATTAGTCGTGTCAGCTGTGTGTCTGTGTCAGTTTCAGACAGTTTTCTAAGTGACTCTATGTTCACACATTTGAGCTTGAGCTGCTCTATTCATTTGAGAACCTAGAACATGGGGAAAACAAGACCCAAAGAATAAATGCTCCACCAGCGGCCCCTACAGGCCACATAACCTTATAGCAACAGAGTGGTTTGTCCTGACTGAGACTGACAGTGCCGACGTCCCTTCAGCCCCACGCTCTAATTAAAAAGCTCAAAGACAACACAAATAAGGACAATTTTCTATTTGAATTTTTGTCAAAATATATATCAAATAACAATAAAAGATTATACAAATATGCACTTCCTAATCAAGAATGTCACTGAAAAGCTTCCGCTTCTTGGACTCGCCGGTCTGTATTTCCTGCCAGTGCGCTCGTCTGTGCACAAAGTGGGAGAGGGCGAACTTGGCCCAAACGTGACGAGCGAACTGGTCGGACCTCAGCTGGCTTTCACTTGGAACTGAAAGTGGAGATAGGAGAGGAAACAAATTAATACCTTTGATGATGATGATTTTTTTTAAAAAAGGTATTGTTCCCCTAACCACTCGGCCACTGGGTCGCATGAAATGTGTAATTCCATATAAAAGTGATTTAATGTCCCTGTTAGTTTTACCTAGTTCCTGTGCGATGCTTTGCCTCTGACTGACTGATGCACTGTTCCATATGGCTTCTAGCACCCGACTGCCCAACCTGGAGCAGGCCATTTGGACATACAGACCCTGGGAGGACAAATGGTAAGATATAAGATCCAAAACCCAAAGATCACCTCATCGACTAATCGTTTCACTTCTAATGAGCCGTCGACGCTCCTGTACTCGTACCTCCATTCTCTTGAGGATCTTGCCCCTGCCCTTGTCGCTCGATGTGGTGATGAGGGCCTGGAGGACGTGGCTGCCCGCGGGGTCAGAGGCCAGCGTCAGGAGGTCAGCAGGGTTCAGAGTGCGCAGGCTGCTGAGGAGGTGCGAGCGCTCCTTGAACCGGGCCAGCGCTTGAACGAGCCGGGAGCCGTGGTAACAGATGGAGGACAGCGGGACCTAGAAATGATCGAGAAAACCACAACCTTACCTCCCTGCACCTGCAACATCTATTCAACACCGATACACTGGGGGATTCACTGGTATTCAAAGGACTTTGTGCTGCTGCTTTTCGCTACTAAATCAGTCGAAATATCAAGACTATGATTAAAATCAACCCAGAGACGATTTGATTTGACTCCTCTCAGCTGCTTACCTCTGTCTGCGTGCTGCCCTCTGCTGTGTCACAGTGGTAGTACACCTCGTAGGTGAGCAGGGACATGAAGAGAGGGAGGCAGCTGACGTGTCGCGAGCCGGGCTCAGCGCAGTGAAACGCCTGGAAGCCAAAACACATCAATGAATCCATTATCAATAAATCAAACATGAAGTAGTCGTTTACAGTGTGGTTATGGAGTTTCAGTCATCCCAGTCATAAAGAGGGAGGAATAAATAGAAACAAGGGTATTGTTATATTGATTCAAGACCCATATGGACCTATATAACTCAACAACAAACACTCCTTGAGGCTTACACGCAGGAGACACTGCATCAGCTCGTCCTGTCTCTCTTCACTTTCTGCACAGCTCTCTGCCAGCTGGACGATCACCCCCATGTGGCCTGCGGCTAAAATGGCCTCCACTCCTTGGACCAGCTCATCAAACAACCTCGGGAACTACAGAGAAACAAACGGGCCATAGAGGTAAATTCAGTTATCCCTGTAGTTAGAAACTCATCACTCTCCATCTGCTCCGCCAGATGGTACGACCTACCACTTTGTATTTGGCAGAGGCCGCCGTCAGCCTCTGTATGGGGAAGTTGGCGATTGGATGGAGGGCCAGTTCGACCAGCTGACCCTTGAGATGGTTCTTGTAGAGATCGCGGAGAAGGGACTTGTGGGATAGCTGTATGATCGTCTCGATGAGGCGGCTAGAGGCCTGATCCTTCAGAAACACCAGGAGTGGACTACAGGGAAAACAACAACAACAACAACAACAACAACAACAACACTTCCCGTTAAACAGTTACATCTTTGAAAAAAAAAAAAAAAAAAATCAATTACAATGAAGTAGAATTCAACACTCGTCTCTGACCTCACTCCTGGAGCAGCACTGCGGCTCGTCAGGTACTCCATGACGCGCCCGAGGAGCTGTTTGCAGAGCTTGGGCCGTTTTCTGTGACACACGGTCAACATGGTCTGAAACACTGCACTGGCAACGGCGTCTGTCACACTTACTAGAGAGGACGGAGACAAGGAGGGAGAGGAAAAATACTCAAACTTTCTGCCAATTTAAAAAAAAGGAGCCCTGTGGCAAGGTACGGTTATATTTACATCCAGTGTTTCTCAACAAAAACACATTCTCCTTCCTGATGAAACATATGCAAAGCAGGTTTTTTAAAAATAATTTAACTCATCTGGCTCAGTGTAGAAGCTCATGTCTGCTCCAGTCTCTTTTTTTTTTTACTTGCTTGCTTATCTCTTTACCCATAAGTGTCTCCTCTCACCCTGTGTTATCATGTCTTCACGGAATATGGAAAGAAACAGCAAAAATTCTCATCCTTTTCCTTTTTTATTTGCAATTTAGAATACGGTAAAATCCCTGTTTACCAACTGGTGAGTGGCTGCATGAGGATCTCTATGGTGATATACAGATAAAATCTTTTTGCTGGTAGAATTTAATCTGCACAGACAGGAACGATGGCATTACATGCAGAATTATAGTATAGTGAAACCAGTGTTTAAAAATGATTCAGGGCCACAGAAGGCAGAAAACACCCTCCAATTATGGGAAGGGTCATGAAGTATCCACGTTTTATTCTGCGTTACTGCAGAAGTGCAGCTCTCCAATATCACTGAAGAAGATTTGGGATAAAGGGATTAACCCGAACTAACCTCCAACCCCATTTTTAGAGCAGGAGTCAGCCAACATTTTACAAAGCTTAAAGCACGTATTACAGGAGGCACACACACAAGGATGATACAGTTCAAACATCACAGTTCAAAAAAATCAAATACAGTACACTGAACCACCTCCAGACTTTATAACGCCACGCTTAAAGACGGCGCTAGCTGCTGGAGACGTAGAGAGGAGGAAACACTAATCCACGTGTGGGAAATGATACATAACCCTATCGAGAGGATTGCTGATCAGGAAGGTTCTTTACTTCCCACGATCATTTATGTTTCTGCTCCGATAGAAAAAAAAAAATCCTTCTGTGCTTCATGACTGGGTTCAGACGACAGGAAACTGGAAGTCAGTGAGTCCCATCGCTTACAGACATACAGGCATATCCTGATAACCACAGTGACTTCAATATGAAACTATTCTTTTCCTTAGACAAATACTATCATGTGCAATATACAGCATCTTTTACGCAGTTTTTTTTCATTTTAGATATTTATTTTTGTACTTATTTTAATGTTTAGCACTTCTTTGTTGCAGTGTAGTTGTATTACAGTTTTTACATTTATAAGCCAATGAAACAAATTTTTTGTTCAACGTGCACCATTTGGTGTTTAGCTTGAATGACAGTAAAGTTTATCTACCTATTTATCTATGTTAATGAACCGTACAGATGTATAACTGCAGCTAAGCCTTATATTACTTACATAACTTCAACTTTATGTTACACAACACACTTTATTTATTCTTCTAGAATCTCTAACTTGGTCCTAAATTTTTGATGTGTTCTGAATTTTGCTGCAGACTGTCTTTGGTCACCGTTTGGTCACATCTGCCCACATGCAAACAGACCTTTATTCATTTTAAATTTTTAAATGACACCATGTCAGACTCATGGGTCACCTTAAACCTACAGTTTAAATCTGCACCCTGAGTGATGCGTGGAGGGGACTGATACAGAAACAGTATGTTGTCTCTCTCTTCAGTTATCCAGACGCTGTGTGTCTCTGTTTTGTTTCCATAAATTGACAGACCTCAACAAAACTGTGTCCTTCACTCTCTGTGTAGTAGCTTTGTTAGGAACCACTTAGGTTTCCTTGCACTTTGTGCATTTGCCCTATAGACCATTCACCGTGCTGCCATATTAAATCTTCAAGGTTGGATTCATCATGTAGACTCAACACGCTAGTCAACTTTCTATTCAAAACAGTTGCCCTTGAGCACTTCCCACTGACTCGCCTCAGTGTCTGCACTTGCATTGAAAAGGCTCAAATGTTTCTCTGATTCCAAGAAATTGTTATGTTCCTGCACATGGCAGAGAACAAGCGGAGGGAGACGTCACTGCTGACCTTGTCTGTGAAGACCCTTTTTAAAAAATGAAATGAAATCTATAAAAAGGCAATATCAATTTAAGAAAGAACAGCAGATGTTTAAGCCTATTTACACGCCGTGCCCACTTCCTGTTGACACCCCCAAATAGATATGAACAGAGAAAAGAAACACAGATAGTTCCCTTTGTTTTGCAGTTTTAACAGACAAGACTCCTTTGTTCAGGGAACAACTAGCACAAGGATACAATGCCGGGGTTTGATAAAAGATGACTCACGATTAACGTTCTCCATCAAGGTCTCCGTGAGGCTTTTCAGCTCGTACCAAAATGACGTGGGGATCTCAAAGTCTGTCAGCTGGGGAGCAACGTTGCGTTCTTTTACACCTGGAAAAACACAAAAAAACCAACCCAGAATATCAAAAAAAGAAAAAAATGGCATCAATAGAAGCTTAAAGTGAACATGCCTTGGGGTGTAAATGTCCTGACACACTGGGTCAGCTTCAAAGAACTCCTGCTGACAAAGGCAACTATCACAAGCTTTATTTTCTTCCTGTCTTTCTTAAATAAAAAGAGAAGTGGAGACTGAGGTGAAGAACAACACAGAATCGGTGAAATCATTTTTCTGAGAAGCTGTCAGAAACTGTCGACCAGTGCCAGTGTTGCCTGACACTGGCTGATGCGGGGCCACGGACATTCAACATGAAAAGCTTCATGTGTTATGCCAGGGGTGAAGCGTGCCTTGCCAAGGGAGAATTAAAGGGGAAGGTTGGAAGGAGAGATGTGTGGCAAAGATGCAACATGAGGTGAGAGGGAGACGCCGGGGCTCTAACAACAACTGAAAGTTAGTTACTGTTGTCTGGTCCAATGATGTGCCTCATTTATCAACACAGTCAGCAGCTGGAGCAGCAGCGGCGGCTGTGACACACACACACAGACACACACACAGATCATGGAGGCCGTTCAGGTTCTTTAAAACTCCAGAGACTGATGTATGTGAAAATCCCAGGAGATCAGCAGTTTCAATAATACTCACACCAGCTCGTCTGGCACCAAAACAAAAGGACAAAGTCACTGAGATCACGTTAGCTGAAGCTCCTGACGTGTGTCTGCAGGAATTCATGCATCGCACCGCTGCCGCATGATTGGCTGATTGGATAATTGAATGAATAAGCAGGTGGACAGATGTTCCTAATTATGAGCTCAATGATTGGACATGATAAACCAGTTTTTAGATTCAATGTGACCTCCACTTTCTGACGATATCATTATCTCCATGTCCGCCGTGAATAAACGTCAAGAAATCCACTTAGAAATCACAGACTTATAACTCCCGAACCTGCCAGAGAATCACTGCGCAATAAAGTTTTCTTTAATATGAAAGTAATCCATTACAAACCATCATCTCACTAAATTCCTAGCAACACTGCACTTCCTGTTTCACTTCACTTCCATCCCCAAACGCATTATGGGAACTGTAGTTCCAAAATCAGTGACAAAATCCTTTTTTTTTTTCTTTTTTTTTAATACTGAAGCTCAAAATGAGGGGGGGTTGGGGCACAGTTGTCTAGACCTTGTGTAAGGGGGGCTCACAGTAGCCACGTTTCCATCGCAATTTTTTAGAAAAGTCGTCAAAACAAAGCTGGATTTTATTTTCTTGCGATGTCATTAAAATGAAACATGACGGCGGATTTCCTGCAGTCTGCCTCTCAGTTGGATCTGGCTTCCTGGGGCGTGACATGGAAGGTGCCACGACTTGAATGCCATTTCAATTTATTTTGTGGACTATTGATTTGTCGAACAGTCTTAAAAAAAAAAAAACACTTCATGTGAGTGTACATATTTTTTTGTGACATTTGATCGTTTTTTCGAACTATCACGTATTTCCATTACTCGTTTTTAGCTTCACAACTTCAAATTGCGCATTAAGCTGTTTAATGGAAACACACCTCGTGACAGACTTTGAAAACCGCAATGTTAGGCCACGTAGTTAGTTTGTGTGTGTGTGTGTGTGTGTGTGTGTGTGTGTGTGTGTACCTGGACGGGACTCAGTGCGGGGGGGTCCAACACAGCCTGCCAACACATGTAGAAGTGTGCGGACCACGTGTGAGCCGTGAACATGTTTGATGAACTCTGCATTGTTGTCTCTGACCACCTGACTTAAAGACAACACCTGGGCCTCCAGCACTCCACAACTCTCGTCTTCTTCTCCTCCTTCTTCTTCTGTGGTAGCAGACGGCTCCTTCTGTGATAACTCTAAAAGATAGATGGAAAAGAAACACACAGGGCTGAGGCCTTACTGGTGGTTTTGTGTGATTTCACTAATTTGATGAGTTGTCATTCACTGAGAATTGAAACATATAATCTTACCCATCCATCTGGACATCTGTCTGACTGCACTCTCCACCACGTGGCCCCCACACCGATCACAAGAGACCGTCTTAAACTCTGAGCCTGATTCTCCACCTAGTTCAGCCAGCACCTCTCCCACCTGCTCGAGACTGGACAGTGGGAGCAGCCGCTGCAGGGTGATGCTTCCTGTCCGGTCCATCGCTACCAACGTCGCTTTACCTTTTACTTCAGAGAGCACATTCTCCACAAACATCTCTGTGGGAGACAATGAGAGCGATACAACAGAGTCAACAAGTTTCAACAGAGATGAGAAATTTTGTTAAGGGTCTGGAGTCAAACATATAACTATGATGGAGCTGGGCAGAAGGAGGCAGCGTGACCTGCTTGTTATATTTTGGGTAGAATGATGCAATAAGCCGCAATACGCAGAACATTGTCATATCAGCATGTGGGCAATATGACGACAGGAAGACATTAATAACTCAATATACTTAATATATTACTTAATATACATCCAGTAAGAGCTAGGGCTTTTTGAAATAAAGCTAAAGAGAGTTCAGTTTCATTTCATTCATTTATTTAGGGACAATGCACATAAATCAACATTATTGTAAATGTGCCAGCGTTACCCAGCGGGCTAATGTTCAAGTCTTCAACTATTTTGATAATCAATAAATAATTTCAGTAATTTTCAAGTTAAGGGAGATTTTCCGCATCTCGTCAGATATTATAAGACTGATTTCAGAAGACAGAGAAAGATTTTCCTCCCATTTACAATTCAGCCCTAAAGCACTGATTTTGATTCTGATACGGTGGTGTAATGTAATTTGCCCTTCTGCTGTACATTCCCTACATTTATTAGCTTCCAGCTCCCTCAGATCTCCAGAAAAACAATTATCCTCACCTCTCTCCTCGTTATCTTCAAAGCCTTCACCGAGTCTTTCCCCAACTCTGCGGAAATAGCCCACACTCAGGGCATCCAGGCGCTTCTTGCCACCGTCTCTCTGACCCTTCTCTCCATCTTCTCCTCCCCTCTTCTTTTTCTCTTCTCCTTCCCCATCCTCCCCAGGGTGTCTCCTCTTCTTTCCTCCTCCTTTCTGTGGCTTTTTTTCCTCCGCTTTTGCCAACATAGCTTTAACCTTACAGCATGCAGGTGATCGGTGCAATGTCTTGGTCTTGTTAGAGAAGGAGTTTGATTTAATCTTCTGTCTGGAATAGGAAACAAATGACAGGACACTGAGACTTTATCATAACGATCTAGTGCGAAAGTTCACATCCACTTGATTCACTAATTAAATAAATGATTAATTGGTAGGGTTAAGTCTTTTCATGTCTGTAGGAATGAGACCACATTATAGCAAACGCTGCTTCTGTGATCAATATGTTTTAGAAGACTAAAACTAACAAGCAAGTAAAGAGAATCTCAGTATCGACTCTTATGTTTCAATCTACCAGACCTGATGGTTTGATCGAAGACTGAGGGGACTGATATACAGGCGAAGTCGCAAATTCAATGTAAACAAGAGATATTTCATTGGTAGGGAAAGGCGACGTATGCCAAATTTACCTCCAGCTACTAGATATTCAAAGTAACATCATACGTCGTGTTTTATGAGGTCAATATAGTTGCCGATACGCGGTGATATATTAAACTGACGTGTTCTGCAAAAGTAGTTCGGCTAAAGGAGTCGACCGAGAGACGTTCATGCTAACTCGCTACACGAGACCTGTGACAGAAACAAGCTCGATATTCATCGAAACAAGTGGCCGTTTTCAACAAGTTTTTAAAGAACACTTAAATTAGATGTTTAGCTTAATTCGTGCATAATGCCACTTGATTCAAACAGACTTTATGGTAGTAAACACAATGTAGTTCGACTCACGTGTGGGACGTGTAGACCCGACAGACGCGGCGTGTGGCTGACGCGTAGTGATGACGTAATTGTGGGCCGCGTCTTCGTTGTTGATTTATAGCCTTGGCATTAAATTTACAACTTAAAGGACATAAAATTATACATTACCGAGCTTTTTTTTTTTTTTTTAATGATGGAATGAATGGGAGTATTAATTAGATATTAATTAGATTGTAAAACCTCCTCTACTATCTAAATGGTCCGTGCATGAAGTATAATTCTTCTGCAGAATTATACTTCATGCACGGATCCTAGATAATATCAATATGGCTATAATTGCTATAATAATATAAAAATGATTTGGTGTTAATCACTGCCTGTTTGTGTAAATTTACCTGAAGGAAAAGACTTGAATCAAGTTTAAAACATTCAAGCTTCACCTGAATGGGAGAGTAGTCTGAGACCAGTTTCCCATTCACTTGAATGAGAAAGTGGTCTCAGCTGTCTCAAACAATGTGCCATGTTCCACACATTCCTCCCTCTTGGAGCCTCAGAAAATGCAGAGAATGATTTTTGCCTTGTAGACCACTCTCAAGACAAGAGACTGCACCTTTTTAAGTCAAGCTGCTTTCAGTACATTGCCTATACAAATGAGTTAAGATGTCATTTAATCTAGTTTTTACATTTTTACTTCAAGGAATTTTCTTGAGTTTGCTTTATTGCTGAAGAAAACACCTACACTATAGCCGCAAAGTGAAATCTAATTTTCACTCAAAACATACGGCATCCATAGCAAAATTCTTGTGCTGAAAAAAATGCTGTGAAAGATGATCTGAGGGTGTTGTGTTTTGACTGGCTATTTTACACTCAAAGCACACATGAGATTATGAATATTGATGGATGAAGCAAATCTGTTAAGGTGTTACAAAAGGTCAACCGTGCTACTAATTAAACCATCTGTGGCTTTGGGTATGAAGACTTCCCTGACATTAGGTTACCTGAACAGTAAGTGCAGTCATAAATCAATTAAATACAAAGTTAAAAGTAAAGAAACATCACATTTCTCTTGGAATGGCTGAAGAGCTGAAGCCAGGATTTTACAAATACTGTGATCATGAGTCAAATTCCAGCCAAGACACAGAGAAGAAAGGGCTTTTGTAAATTTCCTCTTGCAGTGCCTGCTCATAATGTGCCTGTGTTAATCCAAACAACTTCACACTGGACACCACACTTCATTAGATCCTGAGCTTCTGCCCTTTTTAAAACAACTGAAAATATCAAATAAGACACTAAAACAAAATATTATTTATTTATTATTATTATATATAAAAACACCATCAAATAAACAAACAAACAAACAAAAAAAATGGGTAAGATCCCCTGATTAAAGAGCAATAAAAACGACCTATACTAATACTAATACTAATGTTGCCCTTTCAAAATAATACCTGTGTGATATTTTATCAACAAGCTATGACAATTATTTGTAAAATTTGAAAAATAAAGACCACATGAAAAAGTGGTAGCTTTATAGATGCTACTAAAAACAGCACACACAGGTGAAGAGTCTTTAGCATTAGACCCATCAGTACCAACTGTGCTGGTTGTGACCTCCAGGGGGCAGCATGGTCACTTTCCTGGTAGAAGGATTTAACCACCATGTTCACCCAAAGCCTCACTGAAGGTGATAGTACAAATCCGAGGTGTGGATTAGAGCCTAAGGCATGAAACAGCAGTGACTTCATCAGGGCTTTTGACATACGACACCTCTTATACCTCCCTTGATGGGTGCCTGTTGCAATCATTTCCAATTTGTACACATAATACAAGGTCAGCGGCACTTGTGATAAGATTTTTCATGAATGACTGTCAAAATTAGAGCAGGATTTCTTTTAAGTGGCTGAAAGAGATGCAGAAAAAGGAGAATATATTCAATAGGCGCTTGTATTGATACCTTCACTGTATAAAAACAAGATGCTTTGTTTCATGGTTAATAAATACATTTCAGCAATTAAGAGCTTTGATACCCAAATCAGTGAGAATGCTCTTCAATTCTATTCCCAGATCTGTATTCAACTTTGGTTGAGCATAGTTTTTTTCCTCCTGTACATCATGTATGTATGTATATATATATATATATATATATCATGCCCCCCCTAAATTTTTCACAACCTGGTGACTTTATTGTTGAGGTCAGTGTCATCATCTCATTCTGTCTGCAATTGCACTAGAACGTAGACTGAATTATAATGAACCCAAATAATGATAATAAAAAAAAGCATTTGATTTTAAATTGGTTTCAAACTCAAAACCTAAAGTTTAAGACCTGGGACTTGACTTTTGACGTGTGAAACAATGACACTGACAATAATGACATCAGTGTGCTTCCTCTAAAAGGTGACAGACTCATGGTTACAGTATATGTTTGGGTGTGTACTTCAGTGATTCAGTGGTGAGGCGAGTTGAGATGTTGTCATTTGTAATCAAAACTGAAACACAGGACACCTAACATTTTCCACGGGTAAACTGCAAGAGCAGTGGAAAATGAAATGTCTAAGCTGAAATCTTTGAAAACATTCCTTTAACATCATCCACTAATGAGTTGTATTGAGGTTAAAGTGGTTTATGGCTTTAAGGGTGGAAATGTCGTCTGTCAGTCTGTTGATTTGCAGCTTTGATCCTGACTGAAATATCTCAAAAACTAAGAGGTTGGTTGCCATGGAGTTTCATCTGCATGGAGTTTATTTTACCATTGCTTCTCCACTGTGATTGACCTGCCTTTGATCAGCCCTGCCTCCCTTTTCTTTCATTTTGACCCTAACCCTCTAACTCTAACCCTGACCCTGTGAAGGCATGCCCAGGCATTGCATTCATCGGGCAGTCACCTGCGCACACTTGATCTTTGTGTTGTGCATCTGCAAAAGCCAAGGGCGGGTGTTGTTCAGTCTCACAACTACAACATCATCATGGATTAACCTCTTGAATCTCAGCCTGAGGAAGAATCACCATGGTCATATTCAAGCAATTATTGATAACAAAACCAAACTGAAGTTCCTGCACTTTCCCATGAATAGTGAGGTATTTCATGTTTTGGTTTATGTATGAATTGTGAACATTTTTGTATCAGATTTTGTTATAATTTCATATCAATTACATTGTCAATTTGAAATGTTTTTTTTTTTTAACAAAGTAGTTCTAACTACTGTTTTTCTAAACAGCTTTAGTTAGCCAAACTAGATTTCTCCCGATGGTAGCTTTGCTGTCGGTCAACTTCTTCCAGTGTGAAGTAATTGGTTGCAAAGCTATGTTTTCAAAGTAGCTTCCTCAACACTGTTGATGATTCACTGACTTTTCATCAAGCGTCACGTTGAGGTTGACATTTAGGGTTTTTTGTGAAATGTTTCAACAACTATTGGATGGATTGTCAGGAAATGTGGTGCAGATATTAATTTCCCCTCAAGATGAATTGTTATCATCGTAGCGAGTCCTCAATTTTTTTACCTAGCGCCATAAAGTTAAATCTCCATTTGTCTGTACTTGTTTTATGAGTAAAGTACAGCCTCAGCATGCTAGCAATTAGTTCAAAGCAACACTGCTCAGAGCTGTACAGCCCGTAGCGCTGCAGTAGACTCTTAGTCTTGTTCAACACTTAAAATGAGTGCTCAAATAAAGCTGCAACAATACATGTTAGGAAACCACAATCCTTTGTATAGACAATATAGATGGAAAGAGCAAAAAGATTTGGTTTGAATTTACAGTGGGACACAAAAATATGCAAAGTCCTATAATAAATTAATTGTGGTCTGCTGTTTGGTAAATTATTCATGAGAGAAAATTATTTCCTGTCTAAAATGTGTTCATAAAACACCTTCAGTAGGCCTACACAAAGAAGGAATAAACCTTACATGTGAGAGAAGGGGGCTGAGAGCAGAGTGGCAAAGCAACAGATAAATCATTTCAGAGCTCCTGTTGGCTTTGTCTGTTTGTGTTCATCTCCACAGCAACTGCAGAGGATGAATCAGCCCCCGCACTGCAAACGGGGAATGAACACTGCAACTGATTAAGACGCTTCAGTGTCACACAGACGTACGCAGACACACATTTCATCACACCATTGTTAAACATGCAAAGTCCTTGATGAATCATTTAAATCAGAGCATAAACGGTAAATAAATCATTCCCACTACTGAGGGGAGCAAACAGTTCTCTAGAAACAATAAAGTTGGTATTGTTTGGTCATCACATACGGAAGTTGTGCGAAACAGTCTCTGGTTTGACTGACTATGAGGATATAATCCATGTATGTGAAATAGGGTTAGAGGTTTCATCCTCATAAGAGGAAGAAAAACAATGATGCAAATACTTTCCGAAATCTTTAAAACAAACAAATCTACATTAATACTTAAATTGTAGACTGTAAACCTGGTGTTCAAGGAGTAGCGCAAGTTGGGAAATGTGCTTATTTGCTTTTTTTCTTTTTTTTTTGCCAACAGTTAGATAAGAAGATTGATAGCACTTCCATGCCTTTCTTCCAAATACCAATACAACCAGGAGACGGTAGCTTACTTTAAGACTGGAGACTGTTGGTCAGGAAACAGCTACAATGGCTCTGTCCAAAGTTTGCTAAGCAACACATTGTATCTTGTTTCTTGCATTTGTGGTTTTATAGGTTTCAGACTTTTTTTTTTTTTTTTGCTGTTTGCCCTCGCTTCTTGTCTTTATGCTAAGCTCGGCGATTTCCATTTTTAGCTGGGAAATAGACACAGCAGGCAGGAGACCATTAGCTTACCTTGGCATAAAGACAGGAAACTTGGAGAAACAGCTAGACAAACATAGTCTGGTAAAACTACAACTTATATTTGTTACACTATGACATTTGTATAGATAAAACAAACAAGATACAAATCACAAATGTCAATTTGTGAATTTTGCTGGTATCTTTACCTTTCAACAACGCCAGGCTAACTGTTTCCCTCTGTCTTTATCAGTTTTTATGCTAAACTAAGCTAACTGGAGGCTGCTGGTAACTTGGTATGAAGTGTCCAAATATGAGACCAGTATGGATCTTCTCTGCAAGAGAGTGAATAAGCACAGTTCCCATGTCTGAAATGTCAAACTAAATTCCTCTAGCACAATATGAGCTGGCTAATATTTGACGAATTATCATGTAAAACACAGCTGTGTTTACTGTGTGCCTGTTTGATTCTTGGGTAACAGAGGAACGATGTTATTATTTAACGGAGGAATGTCATTACAGCACATACCAAAACTATTCTCACAGACAATGCACTGTATGTCTGCAGAGAAAAATCAATGCTCATACCAATTATTTCTACTCTCAGTGAATGACAGCATTTTGTTCCGTTATTGTATTTTTCACTTGTTGCGAGTGAAATTTTAGATAACATGGGGGTAGCTTTCTCCCCAATTCTATTACATCTCCCACAGTCAGGAAGTTTCCTTTGGCCTGCTGCTGGCTGTTCCGTTTCCCACGAACAGTGTGAGAGCCAGGACCCAGTCCCATCTGTTATACTTAGATACTCAACGAACCAGAGTCACCTTTATGTTTCCTCTCACGTCCACCGCTCTGCAGAAGCTGCAAATGTTGTCCATGTCATTTATCACGCTGGTGTCAAGCGAACAGGATCAGCAATAAGACGGGAAAACAGTCTGCGTTTTTTTAAAATGCAAATCAAATGTATGTCTCTAAGTTACAATTCTCATAAAAACTCATTTTTACTATGATTTTGTAGCAAAATAATGAATAATTTCCTCTATTGGTTTTCTACATTATTTCTAGGCTTTTTTTCCAAGCAGGGCCTTTTCATTATGATGTAGTAGGAGAAAAAGCAGAAGTGTAGACCATGTCAGTGAGCCAGCAGGTACAACAGAAGAGCCCTGGGCTTGGCACACCTGAATGGGATTTAGTCATTCTTGTTAGTTGTTAGTAGTTACTCCTGTGCTTTTTCTGTCATGACATGTAGAAAAAGGACTGACAAGAAAAAGGGCTATCAGGTCATTACATTACCAAAGCTGACAATCACTCTTAGTCAGTTTCAAATTAAATACAGTCCAATTAACCAGTGACAAAGCAATGTCTTAATTATACTTTTATTGGGGTCCTTGTTGCTATGGTGTTTACTGTCTGTTTTCTGTTTCATTTTGTTTAATACCACAGTAATTATCTTGTTTAAAGCGTTCTGTGACGCTGATCCAGTCTGTTTGACCTCCGACGCCCTGCTTAGTGGCAGGAGATAAGCTACTATTAAATCCAATACCACCACAGCAAACAACAGCCTCTTCTGTCAGGTTGACAGACTGCTGAATATCTTATAGCCACCCAGCACGACTCAACACATGCAGCACAAATATAGTCAGCTCTAATCTTTGTATTGCTTGACTGCACCCATGTGTGTGTGTTATGTCTGTGTGGCTCTGGATAGAAATGTGTTGGTCGGTCCACCACTTTGTTCCAGACTAAAATATGTCAACAGCTATACTGTACTGACAGCCATAGAACAATGTAGACATTCGTGGTCCCCAGAGGATGAGGCCTACAGACTTCGGTGGTCCCCTGTCTTTTCCTCTAGCATCACCATGAAGTCAAAGTTTTAATGTATTCAATGAAATGTCTTGACAACTTGTCGTGAAAACTGACGACATTTGTGGTCCACACAGGATGTATCCAGATGACTTCCTCTACCACAAGGATGACATTTTTGGTTTCTGAGTGAAATATTTTTTATAGCTTTTCGATGAATTGCCATGACATTTGGTGCACACATTCACGTTCCTGTCGGGATGAATTTCCAAAATTTGGGTGATCCTCTGACTTTTCATCTAGTGCCATCGTTGGGTCAAAATTTCAATTTGTAATGAACAAATACCTACGGTGGCCCTGAGAGCTAAATGCACCGTAACATCTTCATCAGTTTGACAACACGTGCTGCAAATACACACATCACAACCAAACTGTTTCCTAGGAACATAAAAAAGTAATGAACCCGGCTGGGATGCATTTGTTGCTCAGTGCTTTTAACTTCAAAAGTCACAAAGCAATGAACAATGTGCAAGATCTTTGTGTATTTGCAGCACATGTGTTGTCAAATTGATGAAGATGTTTTCTGAATTAGTTTGTGTTTTGTCTGTTTGTGTGTGTTTCAGGGCCAACGTAAACACCAGCACAAACAAATTACATTCCCATCAGCCTCAGCTGTGCCTTTGTGTTTAGTGCCAATTAGCAATGTTAGCATGCTAAGATGATGAACATGGTAAACATATTACGAAGGAAAGCTGGAATTTCTTTTATTACATTGTTGCTGTAATCTCTGCTGCTATGACATAACCGTTCAACAGTGATTGACAGAGGAAGGCAGGTTTAGATACGAATCGAAGTTTCATCATCGGCATTGATCAGAAATGACTTCATGTTGATCGCCTGCCAGACCGAAAGGTTGTTGCTCCACTTTAGTCATTAACAGTCGCTGAGAGAAGACTGACGTGGAATCCGTGAGGCAAATTACCAGGAATAAATATTTGATAATCAATTGTTTTTCGCTGACTTGGTGGTTTGGGCTGAAATCAACAATGTGCAAATGCCCTCTTTTAAATATGAGACACAGTCTGTGGGATTTGGAGTCTGCCACTTTAAACTTGTGACCTGAAGGGTTAAACTTGGGATGGGGGTTTAACTGGATAAGAGGTCAGACTGGGTTTAGCCCCTGAGTGGTTTTTTTTTTCTGTCAGCTGACCAACAGAAGAGAAGTGAAAGTAAGAGAGCAGGAGAAGTCTTGTGTTACAGTGACAGTTGGGGGTTTCCTTTAGAGGAAGTTTGACCTAGAATTTGTTGTCAAATTATGGTTTGGGGTTATTTTAGTGGTCACAACTACACCTCACGTGTGTAGCATAAATACACAAGCTGTTATGTAATGATAGTAAGTATTTCTATTTTTGCTTGTACAATTTACCCAAGTTTATAGGCTGAATTTACAGCTATGTGATCTTTTCCATCCAGTTTAGTTTATGTTGTGATAGTTTGAGTTGATGGTGCCAAGTGTTGGCTGTTTATCAAGTTATTGACTTATTGTCTTTATTGAGTCATCACATTGGGACTCACCATACGCAAGCATTCTTCACTTATCGTCCTGCCCTCCTCTATGTGTCTGCTTCCACTCCCTCTCTGCGTTGGAAAAGTTGAAGCTGAACATTGCGTAACAAACTTTCTCCCCCCCAGCTCGTAGTCTATGTGTATGTGCTCCTCGTCGTGTCTTACGTGCGCTCTTTTTACGCAGCGCGCTCATTGGAACGGGACATCCTGGTGGGAGTGTGGAACTTGAGCCGTGCAGCGCGGGGTGGGGCAGGGTGGGCTGGGCTGCGGGGAAGAGGGGTGTGTGTCATCTTAAAGTACCGTGAAATACAATCCGGGACGTGCGTATAAGTATTCTGATCCAAGAGCGGAGCGAGTGAAGAAAAAAAAAAAAAGTTTCCAAAAGTTTCCAAACGCTGATTGAGAGTTACTCAGGACGAAGCAGAGGTTTACCGCCGATCCAAAGAAGAACCCACACAGATACAGAGCAAGTAAGTCACTTCTACTCCACGTTGATTATTTCTTTTCTCACGTCTCGTAAAGCCAAGTGTAAACATGAAGCGGTGCGCGCAGGATCTAACGGTCTCTTCTTTTACACAAGAGAAAGTCTCTGGTACAACCGAGGTGTTGCAGTGGCCTCCACAGAGAGGGAGGCTCACAGAGAGACGCACATTAGAACACGTTGGCGAAAGGACAGAACATATCAAAACATCACAATGTAAAGTTTGCCTCACTCCACTCACCAGCTATTGTCTTTATTGAACTTGAGCATCCGTCCTTCATGTCAGAGTCTGGCAGCTCTGAATGAAGTTTAGCCGTGAACCAGCTGAACTTTGTTTTGTTATCAAATGCAACAAAAATCCAATTAATCACTGATCACCTGATTTGTCTCCAGCTGTTAAAAAAGAGGGGGCCTCTTCATCCTCAAACTTCAAAATGTTGCTTTTCTGTTACACTTGCATTTTAAAACATTTTTTCCATGTTCAGTCAAAAAAAAAAAAAAAAAACACACAGTCAATTAGTGAAGGTATTTTCAAGCCTTCAGCCTTGTTGGTCGGTGGCCAACCAGCTGCAGCTGATCCTTTTTCTTTTCTCAGAGACCTTGAAAGATGTGCAGTGCAGAGGATTTAAACCTTTTCAAGTTTCTCTTCTGCATATAAGGACATTCTGGGTATTCAATATGATATTTAATCAATTAATTAATTTAAACATGGGTCCAAAATCACCAAACAAACGAGGCCTGCCACTTTAAAGCTGATATTGTTTGGAAACTGACACGAATTTAAAAGCGCTTATCTCAGGGGCCAGTGGGCATACCAACCATGCCAACACAAAGTGACTGAAGAGAAGTGCAGAGCTGCAGAGGGAGAGGGCACCATGCAGCATTTTGGAAGAAGTGACACATGGGGTAGTGATAGGCAAAGCGAGAAAAAGATGAAGAAGTAACACTTCATTTCAAGCTTGGCTGATGGCTGTATTATAAATCCATTTAGGTCTGTGCAGTAAAGTGTGAGGGAAGAGCAATGCTGCCAAAAAATTAGGCTTGTGGAATGGCTTTTCATGGTTTTAGGGGGTTGAGTGGATGACTAATTGGCCAATTTTAGGCCACCTAAGGTGCAGTAGTGAGATAACTTGGCTTTTTTAAAGCCTGTGAAGACACACACTACCAACAAAACAGCCAGAAAAGCGTTTTGTTCAGTTGTTGTATTTGAAAAGAAGTCATATTTGCTGTATTTTTTGGCCCATTATACTTGTATTTGTGATCTTATCACCTCAAACATTAGTCCAATTATGGTCTGGGAGTGAGTAGAAACAGGCAGAGAAACTTTTTTTTTTTTTTTTTTCTAATAATGAAGTTAAATTAATTTCTCTGTGACCAAAATGTAGGTTCCTTTTTCTAAATCTAGAGGAGCAGTGCGCCGGACAGCGTGACTTTTGGGTGGTGTGTCAGAGAGTGTTATTCTTGGGTGGTGATCAATAGCCAGTACATACAACTGACATTGCTCCATTGTGTTTGTCACCATGGTGATTAATGTTTTTGTAAAAAAATTCAAGGATCTGAGAACACTCATCTGACTGCTAGATGAACTCAGGAAGTCACAGAGCTGAAAAATCAAACGTGAATATGATGTCACACACACACACATGACGCATGCATACAAACCTAACCTAACCTAAAATGTGTGAGGTCCGGCCATAATGTCCTCAGTCTTTAAGGTCTATAACTCAAACTGGTCCTCACAAAGATAGAAGTACCAAGTACACACACACACACACACACACACACACACACACACACACTATACTACACAGGCTCTGATAATGAAAGGCGCCCCACCCTACCACCTCTTTCCTCAGTTATTGCCTTCTTGCTGCTTTTTTACTAAAAGTCAGTGTCCTGTTTGAGACGCTTGCTCCATGCAGATATTTAACCATTAAATCAACAGTAAAGCTGCAGCTCAATCACAGACTCTCACTGCTGCTTGTCCTTATGAAATATGCATTAACACTCCTCAGAAAGAACCTCACGTCACCCGTGCAGCCTTAACTTTTAGTTTTACTTTGGCACAGCAGAAACATAGTGAGACGCACTGAGATATGCAGAGGGCGAAGCAGATGTGCACAGACACTACTGAACATCTGCTGGACTCATATCAATAGCTCAGAATAGCTCTGCCACCAGTATGATTCAGGAAAAAAATAATCAAAAATGCAAACTCTATGCTGGCAGTAATCTGAAGAAGATGTATTTCTACCTTAATATAAATCCTTAGTGAGATCTCATCTTAAACCAGGTCTGACAGAAAGGTCAGATGAGGAGAGGGTTAAGAAAATTACAGTTAGCTTCTTTAGTACAGGAGACACAGACATGAATGACGTGACTGAGCTCCATTAGCTTGTTCACAGAATACGTGAGATCAGAGCTGAGCCTGTCTTTCATGTTGACAGGTATGATTTAAGAGGGAACTCCTTAAAATTATTCCTACTAAAGAGGGAAAAAAAAGTCTTCACACTCATGCTATAAAAACAGGGAGGGAACCTCCAGAGGATGCAAAGGATGTTTTTTTATTATCATAACACTGACTTTAATATTTGTGAAATTATTATTTAAACAAGTTTATTGCGGTATTATTTTGTTGTAGTTGGACAGCCTGGTGTAGAGGTTGTATTCCCTGTACCAGATAATTTTCAATAAATTTCAATAAATAACTGGGAATGGCTGTTTGTGTTAATCTCCTCCAAGGTGAGCTGCAAACATTAGCTTGCCTGGTGCATATGAACTACAAAAATAACTTTAGCACCACTGTCACAGCTAAGGAGCAATTTCATTAGCTAATTATTTGGGGAGTTAGCATTAATAAACTGGCTCGCTACAGCTGATAAATCTATTAGCAACAACAACAGTTGTTATTTAAAGCCAAAAAACTCAATGTTCGTTGGTTAGGAAGGTGAAATTGAAGACCCATTCTTTACACATTTTGAGACTCAAATCTTCCACCCTTATCAAACCATAATGGAAAGTCTGACAAGAGTATAAACAGCAACTGAGGGGGGTGGGGCTTAGCGAAGGATGTTTGTAAAAGGGAGAATAACAGCCCCATAAACCAAACATCTCCTATATGCATTTACTTTACAATGCTGCCTTTTCTCCTGACTGCGTGCATTGCTGCAGCTCATTACAGCTCACGGGTGTTTTACAAGTGCCAACAAAACTCCAATGGCTCTCTAATGTTTGGGGAAAACAGATTTATTTTGCAGTGTTTTATGCAGAGATGGAGACGTAGCAGATGGTGAGAAAAAGGAGGGATGGGACTGCGAGAGGGAAAGGCCTCCTCCCTCTGACACTTGGCGCAGGACGTGTGACCCCCAGTTTAGAAGCTGATGGACAGGAAACACGGGCTTAGGTTTAGTGTTGCACAGGATCTAATTCTGCTGTGATTATTGTTGTACTGTATGACAGTGTGATAAATGTTCGTATGATTTACAGCTCTGTGCTGCACCTACAACCACGCGCACAAAGACATGCACAGAAACTATACTATACCCCTGCAGCTGGGGTGAGGCAGATGGGATCCAGCTGTTTGTACGGAGGCATGTTAGATTGTTGAGGGAGACTAGCTGACAAGGACGAAAGGCTAAATACCCCTGAATGCTTTGGGAAAGCGTAACGACCGAGGAGAGTGCTCGTCTGGAATGCAGTAATTGTGGGGAAAAAAATAAAAGAGAAAGTGTAATGGTGTTTCATGACAGAGAGATGAAAGAACTGGAGAGATGTTTTCTTTGCAGTTATGGATACAAAGTCTCTACAACGACCTCTACGATGTTTTGCCACCATTTGCATCTCTGTCTGACTGCTTACATATAATGAGCTGCTGGGCTTCTCTCACCTAACGTCCAGTTGTTGCAGATGGGTTTGTTTTTATTTGTCCGTCTGAGATTTCTGCTTTCAAACCAATACAGTGGAGATTAATGGAATTTAGTTTGTAGTTTTCCCCCTATAAAAAAAAAAAAATTGTTCAACTGCAACATCCAGCAAGAATCATTGGATATTTCACAGAGCAAGTACTCAGGAATTCTCCAAAGGCCTATGTCTTTGGTATAATGTATGAAAACTGTTCACACCGAGGGCTGGGGATTTATTCAGAGATGAATGTCTTAAATCCTGATCAGATGAAACCCAAACTACCTCAATGGGTAGATACTGCTAAGGCTAGTATTCATTACACTGCTTGCTTATTAATGTTTTGGTTAGCCCTTTGAATTGATAATTTGCAACATATTCTTTTTTGGAATAGCAGGATGATTCAAGTCTTATCTGGGTAATTAAACCAATTTTGATTGGTGTCTACAGTTTTATTCCTGAAACTGAAATAACAATTTTTTTTTCAATATCCCCCTCAGAATGCCAAGTGAGCGGATGACAGTAAGAGGCACGTCGGAGATTGGGCGTTTCCCCGGAGCAGCCCCGCCCACCAGGGTAGAGCTGACCGTTTACAAAGAGGGGGAGAAAAAACATGAAGAGGGAGGCTGTCGCCGATGGCTCAGGAGGATGTGTCCGTGCTGCTGTAAGCGCCAGAACAGCTCCTCCTATGATGTTACAGACAAGGTTGAGATGGTCAAACCCCCCACCCCTAACCTGACCCCGGAGCCTGCCAAGCCAAAGCCCGAGAATGGAGAAGCAAAGGAAATGGAAGGTAAACTTTGCTATGAAGGTTTAATTCAACTCTCAGGACACATCGTGATAATCCTCACAGACAGATGCTTACATTTGTTTGTGAAACTTCCTCTCTCAGAAATGAAGCTGTCTGTGCGTTCGGTCGACCTGCTGAGCTCCAAGACGAGTCAGAACAGACGGGAGCATCACACCAACCTGTACCATGGCGATGAGCTGATCATCCGCAGAGGACAGACCTTCCAGATGGAGCTGGAGCTCAACAGGCCCTTCAGTGCTGAAACCGACAAGCTGCATCTGGACCTGAAAACAGGTATGAGACAAACAGATTGATGGTGTGAGTCATCACGTTTTCCTGCTCGTACTGAGGGTTTAGTGCACTATTTAGGAGAGTAGCTGTTGAAGTAGAGGGCAAAAGATTAATAAAACATACCATAGAATATCATAGTGGATTACATCTAACTGCCTTATGCACAAAAATGCACTTGGGTTGCCCATAAATTCAGAGACAAAGGCAGCATGAAGTGATAAACCGGTGGAGTGTTCGAGTGTAAGAGAAGCACAACAATAAGGCTAAAGTAATATCAAAAAGAAAATATATTGATAAAGTTCAAGTGGGTAAACATCACACTTTCATAAATATGGAGGATTCATAACAGAATAAAGAGACAGAATAAAAAAAGAATAAATAAAACTGAAGCAGCAGAAGCCAAGATATTCCAACTCTTAGTTCCTAGTATGGGTAAAGCTTTATAAACACTGGATCCAGCAGCCCTCATGCAACTCTAGACATCCCTTCTTAGAGAAACTAATTTCAGCCACTATTGCAAACAGTGCAGCAAGTGAAAATGTCATTATCGTTACTGCATTAGGCAGGGCTTGACTTTACTGTACTCCGGTATGACTCTGCCACAAAAAAAGTGATGGTCCACTTAGCACAAGGAGAGTGTAATCATGATGCTCTGTCTCCCTCTCTCTCTTCAAAAAGAGATATTGAGATATTGTATATCCTTTTTTGGGGCGACAGGGAACTACTATCAATATGACTCATAGAAATTCTGGGGGAGGTGGGATATCTGTAACTCATTAGTGTTTAGCCAGAACCACCCTGACCTGGAACTGCCCATTTCTTATCTAACTTAATCCCCATGTTTGCAACACAAATCTTCTGTCAGAAATTTAAAGGCCCAATTCAAGATACTATCATTACTCAGACTTGAGAAATCTCCTCTGGACCAGTGGTTCCTAACCAGGAGTACTTGTACACCACTGAAGGTTTTTCAGCAGTTACCAGGGAGTATGTGGAAAGATTGTAACTCAACTAATCTCTAAAACTAGAAATTAGGTTTAAACAGTTACCATAAAGAAGTAAATAGATGGTAGGAAGAAATAAAATGAATGGACAAATTGTCAATATAGATAGATAAAAGTATTACATAGTTAATGGATAAACAGTTGAAATAGTAAGTAACACAAATAGTAGAAACAGCTAAATGTATTTTACAATACATGAAAAAGTAAAGTAATGAAACAGTTAACTGGATAGAAAGATTGTTAAATCAACATAGGATTGTTTTCATAAAGATTGTTATATGGTTGAAGTCAAAAATTCAACTTTTAAATCAACATTATTTTGTCATAGTCACAGTTTACAACACTAAAATAACATCTAGTCAATATTGTTTAAATAACAATCTATTCAAATGGACACATTGGGAACATGGTGGGTGGTGTCAATGAAGTTCATCTGACAGTGTTTTTTTTTTTTACTGATTAAATAGTCCATGATGCATAAACAGATCTCAATGTGTAAAATTAATGGAGGTGCCCTTTAAACAGTATCAACCACAAACCCATGTGAAACACCAGAGGGGCAAACCACTGACTCAAAACAGAGCCTGGGAAATGTGGTCAGAATACTATGCATAGCTCGCACATTGAAATCTCCCAGCAGTACAGTCATAGCTACACCACAAGTTTCGGATTCCACCTACGAGCCCAGTGTTAACGGTTTCCAGACCTCCGGACACCAGACACCTCCCCTTTGGTATTTACAGGCCTCACACTGCAACGATCCACTGCACACTCGGGAATAAATGGCTATTACATCACCACAGAGAAGTGATTTTCTGTCACCTGCTGCTTAGATAGTGACATGCTAGGAGGGGGGGATGAATCAACACACACAGAGCTACCCACGGTCGACATGCTCTCATTACCGTTGCTTTCACTGTCGCATTTGCAGTGAAAAGGGTTTTTTTTTTTTTTAAAGGGTTGCACTAAAAGCAGGGCTTTGCATCGTTTTCTAAGCGTCTCTTTTGTTCCGCTAAAGGCCAAACAAAGATTCCAGGTCTATTTTCAATAAAGGTGACGCTGGTCAGGAAGAAAAGAGGCAGCGTTTTCTATTGATTTCCGTTGGGACAGGCACCCAGAGGTGAGAGAGGAAGGATGGAGAGCCCGGGCTGCGGTCAGATGGAGAACAATGGTTTCTTGGTGAACTTCATACTCGCTTCAGCAAATGGCAACTAAAGACCAGCAGGATATCACAAAGCAAATAGCTCATAGGAAAGCATCAAATAAGTCTTAATCCAGTTAGTGGGAAAGAATGAACTTCAACACGACCATTTTTTCTTGAGGAGAAAGTTTATACAAAGTTGTTTTTGCTTCTTTGGAAGTTTGTGAGCCCTTAATAAACAAAAGGAACATCTAAGCTAAGATAAATCAGTCACAAATGTGCTCGACTCTCTGCAGGGATGTGTGTATTGTGGAGGTTTTGCACGTCCGGAATTTTGTTTACTCAGAGAAACCATGCACAGCAGGGTGAGAGACTGCAGTGCCCATTTTGGTTTGCACATTGAGAGGATTGTGTCTTCCACTGTGAGAACAGACAAACAAATACTGTGACGCGAATAACAAAGTATACAGTTTACTCTGTGCCCAAATACGTGTTGATCCCTCTTCTTCCATTGCTGCTGTCTAACTTTATTTAATCCATATTTTCAACATCAGCAGGGAATAAGAAATAAGACAGGACTGAATTTTCACTCACACATGTAAAGTGTAATTCAAAGCTTTATTTATTAATGAATCATTTTTCATATAAAATGTTTTAATTGCTATTTTGTTAACTTTACTAGTCCATAGCACATCAGTTGCATGTGAGCTTTAATCTCTTGGGAAATTCACTTAAAGACTGGAAGCCGGGGGGGGGGGTGAAACAGCTAGCCTTACTGTGTCCTTGGATTAAGCGAGCGTTGGCGTTTTAGACATGAGATCAGGCTGTTTCCCCCTGTTTATAGTCATTATGCGAAGCTAACCAAGAGTCTTCTGGCTGTTATTTCATATTCAACTCACAGATATGAGAGTGATATCAACCTTCCCATCTAACTCTCTGTACGAAAGTGAATAAGTGCATTTCCCAAAATGTTGAAATTCATTTAATTAGATAGAAATCTGAATCTGAGACAACATTACCACCTAAAACACACACACACACACACACAAAATGCCGTGCAATACATAAGGCTTTCGTTCATGAAAAACGTTGCTATAGTGATATCCTTTAATTTCTTCTGTATCAATGCACACTGGTACAACATGACTCATATGTAACCTGTCTGCTGCAGGTCCCCTGCCCATGGTGTCCAAAGGCACGCACGTCATCATTCCCCTGGTGAAACACCTGGAGGACGAACGCTGGGAGGCAAAGATCGTAGAGCAGAGCGCCAACAAGATCAAGCTGTCTGTCAACTCGCCAGCCACCGCTGTGATCGGCCTGTACGGGCTCAGCGTGACAACGAACTCTCTAAAGGGCGAGGCCGCAAACACTCACGACTCCAGCAAGAACATCGTCATGCTTTTCAACCCTTGGTGTGAAGGTAAGAGGGTTCACATGAACTGAGGGCAGGAATGTGGAAAGGAGGAAGAAAAAAAATAGTACGCAATACTATGAGTAATAGGTGATAAGAGGAGAAAAATTAAGGAAGAAAAGACAACATTACATAACATATCTGGGATGAATTACATGCTACCTGGGTTAATATTCGGTTTGAAGCAAAATATCTTCAAGTCGATATTTCTCTAGCAGAAAAGCTGTCTGGTACAGCCCAACTGCCAGGAAAACTGTTGGTGCTTTATAACAGCAGCATCATTCTGATAGCAAATACTGGCACAAAATACTTCTGTCTGTTCAGCCTCCTAATCTAGGAGAGGAGCCCTGATATAATGTTACACATGGGTGAGAAAAGCCAGCTCAATCCGTGTTGCTGTCCATCAAACAGCTACAGCGTGTCTATGGGAGTTGTATAAGTCCACTGGCTATGATTTACGAGCAGCTGGCACACTTGGTTATGCTACTTAGGCACATCGTTGAACTGTGTTTGAGACCGAAAAACACTTTGTGTGGAAGATGAAACAGATCTCCAGTGGCCTCATTTATGAAATATTTGTACATACAGATATGATTTTTGAACCTTTACTTATGTGTAAATAAAACACTTTTTGGGGTTTATTAATATTTAATTATTTTCAAAAGGTTCATAGATAAAAGAGCCTACTTAGATTGCTGTAGTTAAAACTGCATTGTCTGATTTTTTGGCCACTTTAGGGCAGCAGAAACAAGCTGTAAACACAACACTGACATATTATCACCCTTTAAGTTGTTATGGGTAATGAATGCGAGTCCAATATTCACTCTCCTTTTAGCTCCTGGACTTCACAAAGATGGACTTACTATGGCTTAGGTCTGATTTAATAACAATAGAACAAACTTCCAGTAGCATAAAATCTCAATGTAATACAGAGCGGCAGAGCCGAAGCGGTGTGGCCTCTTACCGTGGCTCAGGACGTACCTGAACTCAGAAGTCAGACTGAGGGTGATTTCCTTGGGCCAACAAAAACAATTGACAATGCCCTCTTTGCTGCGCTGCCTAAAAACTCATACCCTCCTCTCTGATTGTTCTAAAACATTGTGAGCAAACCGCACAAATTATGAGCCATGTTTTTCTCTTTTTTGTCATTTGGTGGCACTGGTCAGTCTGTTCTTATGGAAAACGTGACTTTTATGCAGCATTCACATCACATCGGAATTACCTTAATTACCTGTTTCCCTCTTGTAAATACTGTTCACCTCAACATCATAATTATCTGGGAAAGTCTGGGAGCTGAGACCTGAATTTTTGGCACTAAAAACTACATGTTGAAATTTAATATAGTGCTAGATTGAACAAGCATGGTATTTTCTAAGCGTCACGTGTCAAACTCTGCAGTTAATAATGCACAGTGGGTTTTTCGAGCTTTTCCACAAAGAAAAAATAGCTACTTACTATGTCTAAAAATAATGCTAATAACAGTTGGAAGACCAAAAACACTAAAGTTGTGGGTCATAAAGCCAAAACAATGAGCTGAAATATATATATATAGAAATATATATAGTAATTTGATCCTATTGTTAATAGAAAAATATGGATTATAGCAGCTTTAAACATTAGGTTTATACGTTTGTAAACAAAACATTGTAGCTCCTTGTCTAAAACTAAACAGACTCTCATTGGGCCTCATTCACAAAGTGTTTTTACACATAGATATAATTTTTTAACTTATGTTAACATGTTAACTTAAAAACTTTAGTATTTTCTTATTTCCAAAATTATTAGTTTGCATGTAAGAAGTAAATAGAGGCCATACATTGTTTTTTTGTGGGTTTTTTTTTTTTTTTTTTTTTTTAAATATGTGTAGTTATTATTCTACTATTTACTTAGAAAAGCATTAGGAAATGAGACCCATTGTGTATTCTCTTGAGTTTCTTTAAGTTTGCTGAGCACTGCAAACTATCCGCACAGGATATTTGACAAAAGAAGCGTTTTTGCAACACAGCAAAATAATAATAAAAAAAAAAAATCTGGACCTGGATTTGATTAAAAGACGGTCTTTCATTATGGGGTTGCTGCTTTTGGCAGCACGCCCAATCTCCTTTTCCCTCGTTCAATCTCTTACTCCCGAGACCAATCTTTCCCTCACGCTCATAAAAGTCAAAATCCTACAATTACTGTATAAAACGCCATGGGGCGAGCTCACAGTAATCCTGCAGCTGGTGACAACCTGTCCTCTCCCTTGCGTTTACTGCTTCCATGTGTATTTCCTGCCTTTATATGCCTCTCCCACCCAGTCTTGCTCCCTCCTTGCTATCTGCTGACCCGACACTCCCTTCATCGCTCCACTGCTCTGTTCCCTTGCCTCCTCCTTCATCCTGTGTTTTGCCATACATTCCAGAAATATTCAGTAAGAAGTGAAAAACACAATTATCACAGCTGCCAGACACTGTTAGCCTCACCTCTTTCTACTTTCTCCTGTGATATCTGATGGCACTCTTGTTACACTCCACATTCTCCCTCCCACCTCTTTTCCCTCCCAAGCATAACTTCCCCTCTTTCTCTCAATCATCCCTCAAGACTAAACCGACCGTCTTCCTGTCAGTTGCTTTTTCTCATGTCCATCATGAGTTCTCTGCTACTTTCACTGCTCTCCCTTTCTTATTCTTGGTCACGTTCCTTTTCCACACCTACCGGTAACCACAGAGGAAACAGCAAGAGATAAAGAGTTGAAGAAAGAAAGTCTCATATTTATGAAGCTCATGTCAGGGGTGAACGCCCAAATCTGTGGCTCTGATGTCACTCAAAACAGACTATTTCCTATAAATGAGTGTGGGCCCCACTGCGAGTTCCATGGAGTCATTGTGTTTCTTAACCATTTCCTGGCCTTGGAGACTCTTTTACATCATTTGTGAAAAGAAATCACATTCCTTTAGGGTTTAGTCATTTAAGAGGAAAACAAAGCATGGAATTTGGGGTCACTTTCACAGACAGGAAGTAAGCTAAAAATTTGAGTTGATTCCTACAGTTCCAGAGAAAAAAAAAAAGTGTGCCCATGTATTTATTTCTTGTGGTTGGTTTAATAGGATCTTACGGATATCTGTATCTGTATCTAAAAGTAAAGAAAACGTCAGTGCATGTATGACGCAGCATGAAAAACTTAGATGTAATTGTGTCACGTCTTTGCAGAGGACACAGTGTTCCTGGATGACGACGAGGAGAGGGACGAGTACGTGCTGAATGACATCGGGAGGATTTACTACGGCACAGAGAAACAAATCGGTGCACGCACATGGAACTTCGGGCAGGTACGGACAATCAAGACACTGCACAGCCATTCGTTCCTGCTGAGGATGTAAAAGGTTCCCAAATATATATAGTTTTTTTAAATGCTTGGTAGTTTTCTAAAACAGCTGGGCAGAATTGAGCTCTACTGTACGGCTCACAGGATAAAATATATTTAGCAACACAGGGAATGTTTGTTGGTAGGAACGAGTCATTGCTGGTTTTGGCCAATCACAGCAGACAATAAACCTCTATTTCACTTCAGTGGTACTGTACGGTCTAGCTGTTTTCAAAATGAAGATCTTTGCAAACAATGCTAAAGCTGTAAACAAGATTTTGTTCCAGAAAAAGCTTCTTGAATTAATCATCAGTGGCACATGCTTTAAGTTATGTTTCAGCAGCCTTGTCATTCTTCCAACATCTACCAATGTCAACTTTACCTCCAGAAGAACAGCACCACCTTCCTGTTTTGTGCCGTAAAGCAATCCACAAATACTACTACTACTACGACTACTGTAAAGCATGAAGGCTGGTTCAAGCTGCAGATCTTATTAGTGATACTTTTGTTTGAGAAATATATATTTTTAAAAGTACAGTAAACAATTGATGTAGTTATTTGTCTATTTTTACATATATTTTTTTTTGGGGGGGGGGGGCATTTTTGCAATTATCTTTTATATTACAGTGAGAGATAGACAGGAAAGTCAGGGAGAGATACTTGAGGGATGACTTGAAGCAAAGGGCTGAGGGTCAGAATCGAAGCCCTGGCCGCTGCGGTTAGGTAGGTTAAGTCCATGTGGTACGCGCTCTACCAGTTGAGCCACCGAGGCTTCCCATGTGATGTAGTTATTGCCTTTAAAATGTTTAACTGTATGTAATGTATTCAATTTCCCCAAAATATGACCAATCCCCATTTTAATGAATTATTTTCTTTATTAATACTTTGTGTTTTTTTTTCCCACTATAGTTTCATGAAGGAATCCTGGATGCATGTCTGTTCGTCCTGGAGAAGAGTGACATGCCTCCATCTGGTCGAGGGGATGCTGTCAACGTGGTCAGAGTCCTATCTGCCATGGTGAGACAATTATGTGAATATACAAATGTTTTAAGCCAAACTATATAAATTAATAAAATTTTGAAATGCTACTATTATTATCTGGGCTATAGTCAAATTTTTAGAAATACTGAGGTCAATAGTCCCTGTAGCACTCATATTATATAATATATACAGTATGAAATTATTGTAAAGCATTGTCAACATCACCAGGAATAAAATTCTGATGAGAATTTACTGAGTTTCTTCAAATTCAAAAGGGAAACGCCACCAATTTTCTCATCAAAGCCTGTTTATAGATCTCAGGAAGTACAAGTGCATGTATGAAAGTCGAACAGGACCGAAAACTGTAAATCTGAAAATAAAGAAAATCTGGGAGTGTGGAGTTAGAAAAACAAGTGAGCTCTCCAGACCTCTGTAGACTGCTCCTGTTCTCTGCTGGAGGCTAGCGGCCCGAGGCTACATTAGCTGTTTCTAGCATAACACAGCCAAATCTCAGAGCAAATAGTCAGTGACTGTGTTGCATTGTTGGTAACGTGGCTCCTAGTCTTGACAATGAAAAAGAATGTGTAGAATAAAAAAGACGATATCTCTGGTTCTGCTGCACCGAGTTTGATATATTTTTTTATTGTTCATTGTGAGTCCTACGATGAATTAATTTGGAACATATTAAATCTAGAACTACTGGAAAAATATCCATCATGTGTTAGTCGTATGAATTGCAGAATGTACCGTACCTCCACCCAGATTACTAAGACCTCCACATTTCCATCAAAAATGCCAAGAATATCTCCTCACGTCTTTAAAAGTAGCTAAAGCCTCGATCATCTGTCAGTTGTGATTGACTGTATCACCATCCTCTTTTCAGATAAACGCTCAGGATGACTTTGGGGTTCTGGTTGGGAACTGGTCTGGAGATTACGCCGATGGAGTCTCTCCTTCTGCGTGGAGCAGCAGTGTGGAGATCCTGAGGAAATACCACTCCTCCGATGGCACGCCCGTGTCATACGGACAGTGCTGGGTCTTTTCTGGGGTCACTACAACAGGTGAGAGAGCATGTGATGGTGTGTTTATGGAGCTTAGTGGGCGGTGGAAAGCTATAAGCATGTGAAGAGACTGTGTGTGTGTGTGTGTGTACATGTATTAGTGTGTGTAGCGTTATGTTTGTATTTGTGTGTGTGTGTGTGTGTGTAGCGCCACAAAAGAGTTTCCCAGTGTTCACATGAATTTGATTAACAGTCTGCTAGTGATCATGATCCAGACTTCCCGTCTATCAGGCCCTTTTCATTAGCTCTCACTGCTCTGAGACAGAACATTTCATTCATTGTGCGCATGTAGGGTCCCTCACATGTTAGCTAACTAACCTTAGCACATAGCTTTGCTCCTGATAGCAAGACATAGCTCACTCTCACCCTAAATACCTTACACTGACATTCCTGCCATACCTCCTACTTTTGTCACACATAGAGCCACATGTGTTGCTTTCATTCATCCAGGTTAATGAAGTTCCATGCAACCATGCACATGCCAGCACGATGGCTGCACATAGAGCAATGTGAAGTCTGCGTGCTCATGTCTTAGCATCTAGCAACATCTATTAAATGACCTTGTAAATTCAGTTTTAATTAATTAATCTATCTGTCTCTCTTTGTTTCCAGTGCTGCGGTGTCTTGGGATACCCGCCCGCAGTGTCACCAACTTCCAGTCTGCTCATGATACTGATGTGTCCCTCACCACAGACGTGTATTTTGATGCCAACATGGAGCCGATTGACTACCTCAATAGTGACTCTGTCTGGTAAGATGCGACAGGACTCCCTGCTAGGAAAATTGCTCGGTGCTAAATCTATACCGTAGGAATGCACCATATATTTAGATCTGCTCGGAAAGCAGTCCCCTCCAACTTGAAACCCTGCAGACATCACGCTCTTTCAATTATCTGCAACTCCTCTCAGACTGCAGAGGCTAATTTGGTATCTATCTGCTCACTGGTATGTCCTTAGAATGTCCTTGGAATGATGGGTGCCATTTCTTGTTCCTTCTTGCTCGGTCTTACACCTCTCCTCGATAACTACGTAGCAAAAGTAAACAGCGCACTTGTTGCTATGTAGCTAAATGAAGCTGATTTAATCTTATCGTCATATGATATAATTGAAGATTATGTAATCTTTAGGGAACAGTTCTAAATTTTGGGAAATATTCTACTTTAATAGACATTTCTTGCCAAGAGTTAAATGAGAAAATTACTAACACTCTTATATTTGTCTGTTAAATATGAAACTAATTATGAGACTGCTAGTTTAGCTAAGTGTAAGAGATTGGAAACAGTCTCTTACACTTAGCTAATGTCAAAAAAATGTCAAGCCGTTCCTCTGCAGGTAAACTCAAATTAAAACGTCTCAATCCCATCTGCCTCAAGGAACTTCCATGTATGGAACGACTGCTGGATGGCCAGACCAGACTTGCCTCCTGGTCATGGAGGCTGGCAGGCTGTTGACTCCACTCCCCAGGAAACAAGCCAGGGCACCTTCCGCTGCGGCCCCGCGTCTGTCAACGCCATCCGCTCCGGCCAAGTCTACCTCAAACATGACACGCCTTTTGTCTTCGCAGAGGTGAGTGCTGAAATTGGTAAAGTGAACGGGGGTCTTTGTTATTTAGTTCCCCTCTAGGTTCATTTTGATGCATTACCAAAATGAGAGGAAGATGGTCAAACTAAATTGATGGAATTAAGGAACTGAAAATGTCTTTGGAGCTGGAATAACTATAACAGGAGTAAATTGTGAATCTTTTAGATTTAATAGATATGATTTATTGCTTCTCAGCAGACACCTTCACTGTTTTCAAATAGGGACTTCTCTCTCAGGTCCCCGATTCTTACCAGACCAAAAAAAAGACAAATAATAAATGACAGTGAGGGATACTTTGGTTCAACTTCATCATCACTATGACTATGAGCTTATAATGTTTTTTTTTCCTGTCAGGTCAACAGTGATAAGATCTACTGGCAGAGGAACCTGGATGGTACTTTCAGCCAGATCTATAGTGAGAAAAAAGCTGTCGGCCACAACATTAGCACCAAGGCAGTGGGCTCTGACGAGCGGGCAGACATCACAAACATGTACAAACACCAGGAAGGTACCAGCAGCCGTATTTTACTTTTCTAACTGCAGCTCTACCTTAGATATATTTTTCAGAACCAGACAGAATTATTTCAACACTTCTTGGAACTGTTACAATATAAGGATTAACCTGCTTTTCACAATATCAAAATACATGTCTCCGTTTGTTTAGTTTGGAAGAACCGCATGCCATATCTCTTATATCTGTCAATAAATCCTGAAACCTCAGACAGAATGAGGCGCACTCACTTTCTCCTCCCACTTCTCTACCAGGTTCAGAAGAGGAACGCATCGCTGTGGAGACTGCTAGTCGCTATGGCAGCAAGCCAGACGTCTACTCCGAACCCATGGCAGAGGACGTTAGCGTGGAGGTGAAGATGGATGGCGAGGGGCCCAGGATGGGTGCTGACGCCAAGCTGAGCATCTTGGTGAAGAACCTGAGTTCACAGCCTCGTCGGACAACGCTGCACAGCCAGGTGGCCGTCATGTACTACACCGGTGTGCTGAAGGGAACCATCAAGAAGGAGGAGATGCCTGTGGAGCTCTTGCCCAATGAAGGTTGGCTTCCAACTAAGTTTAAATGCTGCTATAGTCAATATTTTTATGCTAACAATGGATGAAGTGATTAGTTGCTTAATGCTAATATTGCTTGGTATATGTTTGATGTGTTACCATAGCAACTGTACGAACAATGTGCCCACAAGTGACAATAATGACCTGATGATAAATGCTAAAACTTAGCGTAACAGTAGCGTCATGAGTGTCGAAAAGTCATGAAGTCAGTGAACTGAGTTTGTCACACAGCAATATCTAGATATAGTCAGCTAACACTAGACGCCATAAGCTACTGGTCATACCAGATCAAGTAAGGCTGCAGCAGCAAACCCTGAATTTACTGAATTGAGCAAGGGTGTAGGTGTTTTCATGGACCTAACTGTTTATTTGTAAGAGGAAGATTACGTTATCTTTTCTGGCATACAGTAATCTGGCTTTAATGCAATTTATTGCACTGGAACAGCTGGGGAAACTTTGCTAAGCCAATGAAGGCTAAGCTATAATTTTAGTGTTATGCTCAAATTAAATCTTTCTCTCATGGTCGCATTTGTAAGAGTCCAGGATTTAAAAAATCTGTTAAACAGCGTCATAGACAAGAAGATTGATACCACTCTTTTTCCAGTAAGGTTAAATATGAAACTACACCCAGAAGCGGGTTAGCATAGCCAGGCTAGCTAACAAAAACTGAAACAAGTCCACGTTTCTGCTCAGATTAAACAAACAAGATGTAACATGTTAGTTACTGAGCTGTGGAGGTGCTGAAAGGTGCATTTTGTTACCTTTGGACAAACGCAGGCAGGGCCATGGGAAGATGTTGTAAGCTGGGGGGTGCTGTAGTGGGAGGAGCATTTTGCCCCAACCGCATACAATACAACCCATAAAAATACAACATAGGCCTACAACAACACTACTACAACACAGGCCAAAAAAGCAGCAACAGCACCAACAACAGCAGCCAGGTCTATAAAAAAAAGGCTCAGTGAAATGCTATTGCACAATATAAGCTCACAATAATGCCATAACGTTGCATTACACATGTCCAAAAGCCCATTGCACACAAGAACATATCCAAATATGCAGATTTTTTCTAAAGGTATATCAGGGTGATGTTAAAAGTAATTGACAACTGAATATTAAACTGCTCGTGGGCAGCTTAAACCAAATAACTTACCTTGAGCAGCAGGCGCGGTGCTCCAGTAGTTACAATAATCCAAATGTGGCCTTGCGCTCAGGTGTTGTGGAAATGAAGTCTTTCATAAGGGCACGAATGTCCAGTGAGTTCAAAATGTCAGTGTGGACATGCACCAGGGAGAGGTGAGTCAGTCTCTCCTGGGTCATGGTGTTGTGCAGCCATGTTTTCACGTGATACAAGGTGGAGAACGTCCGCTCGGATGAGGCCACAGAGATGGGCAGGCACAGATTATGAGTTTTTCAGCTTCTGTAAACAGAGCTCTTGACTCGGGAAGGTGAAGGGGCACCAAATCAACCGGTTTCTCTCTGCTGCCTCTTGCACACAAGCAAAACAGACAACGCTGACCGCACTCCGCCACGTAATGGAGCCACTTACATTTAGTAAACCAAGCAGGTGCAGCTAAATACACGGCTGAAAGTTTCTTTCCCAAAACGTCTGGCCGGAAATTTAAGTTGGGTGACTCTAGAGGCTCCTCAAATGCCGCCAACTCAGTCCTAGCCTGACACCTGTTAGCAACAGGCTCCTCTGCGGTAGCGGTGCTGACGCTGATATGGGTGCAGTCGGCGGAAGTCTCCGTCTCCGAGGAAAAATTGCAACCAAACGAAAAAAACGATGTAGAGCTGGTGGAGCTGCTCTCCTGGGAAAGCTTGACTTCATTTGTGCTCTGTTTGCCAAAAAAAAAATCCGCAATGATTTTATCCTTCGACTAGCTATCAATGCTACACCAGCCGGATGTACACTTACGAACCCTACCTTAGAGTTGACAGGCCCCGCCCTACACTGCCTCTGATTGGCTAATGATCGTTGCCTTTGCTGGTTTGATTGGTTAGGTTTAGGCACGAGGGGGTGAGAATGGTTAGGGTCAAGGTAAAGATCTTCTACACAGTATATACTCTATTTCTCTACTGTCTCTGTCAAGGTTAGAAGTCTAAGGGAGAGTAAAACCGGTCATGTCAACACTATAAAAAAAATTATGCTCTCGCCACCACCGCTACTTCCCGAGGCCATGGACGCGGGCGAGCTGTTTCCGTTTTTAATGCTAAGCTAATAAGCTAATGATTTAAAATAAAGTACTTGCATAGTAAAAATGCTAACTATTTCTATATCTGTCCTCACAGAAAAGACCATTGAGTGGGTGCTGCCCTACCAGCAGTACCAAAACCAGCTGGTGGACCAGGCGGCCCTGATGCTGACCCTGTCTGGAAGAGTCAGTGAGACCCAGCAAGTGTTAGCCAACCAGACCACTTTCAGGCTCCGCACACCTGACCTTAGCATCAGGGTAGGTTTTCGATCGGCATTTAATAGGTCATTTTGCACAGTATTTTTATGATGGGGGTTCAAATATAAGATTTATATTTTTGTTCAACCCTTGTGACATTTTTCTGGAATTTGTGTTTTGCAGCCTTTGGGAGAAGCTGTGGTCGGTAAGGAGATGGCAGCAAAGATCACCTTCACCAACCCGCTGCCACGTATGCTTAAGAATGTGGTGTTCAGAGTGGAGGGCCTGGGTCTACAAAAGGGCCATGAAGTGGTTGTAGGGTAAGTACTTGAGATATCACATCACTCTCTCTCTCTGCCTCCTTATCTCTCAGCGCTCACACACACATTTCCCACCTACTTTCCTTCTCCTGACTAACATTTCTCTCCTCCTTGTCCCTCTCAGTGACGTCGGTGGTCACTCCACAGTGACGTTGACGGAGCACTTCATCCCCACCCAGCCTGGATCCCGGAAGCTGGTGGCGTCTCTTGACTGTAAACAGCTCACACAAGTGCACGGAGTGGCGGATATCGTCGTTTTTGAACAGTGAGAGGGTCGCTATGGCAACATTGCTCTTTTCTTATGAAATATAGACTGAAAGCCTCTAATTATATAAAGTCTGCTAAGTTCCTTTATCTTAAACTATCTTGTTTATTTTATACAGCAAAGTTTGAATTTTGATATTTTTAAAACTATGAATATACATTTAACAAATGCAGTATTATCAGTATTACTATTTTTTTAACTTGAAATAATATAATTTCACACATCTGCCTGCTCTAAAATGTTAAACCTATGGTGATGAAGTATGAAGCAGCGTTTAAAAGCATGCAAATGGAGTGCCTTAAATAACAAACATTCAAATGTTGAAGTAATTAAACTGTCATATTACAAATACACTGAACAAATCTTGTGAAGGTGCAGTCAGGTTATCAGTATTTTGTTATAATGATCATACTAATAATGTTCTGTATGTGTGTAATACATATAGCTTGGTGAAAAGAATATATGTTAAAAGTACTTTCAGACAAAATGAACCTCACATGGCTTCAATGATGGAGGGGCAATGTGAAATGTTCTGAAAGGGAATGATGCTGAAATTGATGTTGACATTGTGCAAAGGGCACATTGGAATTTCCCTTTTTCTTCTGTTACATTTGATGTGAAATTTTGTGATCAAAGTTGAAAGATGAAGCCATTTTCCATAATAATTGACAATGTAAATTTGGATAAAAAAATTGAAGTCTGCAAGGACATGGCTACAAGGTTATTTCATTCATCAGATGAGATGCAAATTCATATTGCCTCCTTTGTTTGGAAAACCCCACAAGTTAGTGCTCATGAACGTCTCCTTTTGCAGAACACAGACACTAAATGTTCTTTGTAGTTGAACTTTGCCAGGTGTTGCTCTGAATGTCCTGTGTGTATTTCCTCCATCCTGTGTGTATAATTACACTGACATGAGTTTTTCAGTATTTTGTAATTTACCTTTAAAATTGGACTTGCCTTCGCTGTGAATCGTAGACAACTACATCACAACAGAAGCCAGAGTAGCCTTCATTCACCTTAGTTTTACTAGTTGTAGTCTGTGTAACCTCAGCACTCAAAGTACAATGTGAAGGAACTATTTTGATAACATTATACTATTTATCTACCGTATCTACCTGGACTGTTTTTTTGTATTGTCTGTGTTGCATTGGAAATAAAATTGACACTGAAATGACGTCTGAAGAGTTGTTTTCTACCTCCATACACCTTTAGACAAGCCTGTAATGGTTAGAGGGGAGAGAAGGCAAAACTATGTAATTGAGAGACTAGAGGGGAGGCAAGTGTCGGCCTGTAAGATTCCATTTCTGCATATATTACTCTATTTGATTGAAAAAAAAGAAGAACGTGTTGCACAAGGGATTACTCAACAGTGACTCACGTGGCACACCTTTGCTACAGTTCATCATTTCAGATACTGATGTCAGACGTGTTTATTGGCGCCTCTTGTGCTCAAAACTGTGATTACATTTTATCTTTGACCTACATACTGCACTTTTGCTCTTTTTCTCTTACATGCTTTGGTCAACAAAGCTTGATAGTCAGGACCAAGCTATATAGATTAGCCAGGTTTGTCTCCACCATGTTCTTTTCTTTTTTTTTTGCTTCCCTGCGTTTTATTTGTTGCGTAATGTGCTGGGGTCTGTCTATTGACTGACTGCACATATGCATGACATACAGGGCAGTGGTGGAATGTAACTGGGTGTATTCACTTGTATATATTGTAGTGTAATTTTGAAGTTGTTGTACTTGAGTCTTTCCATTGCATTGTACTTAATACACCACTCCACTAAAAAATAAATAGGGAAATAATGTACTTGTTACTCCACTGCATTAATTTAGCACAGCTATATATAGTGGTTACTTTTCATGTTAAGTTTTTACATATAAAACCTTACATGAGTTCATTAAAAATCATCCAAAATGTCAACTTTTCATGAGCTATGATGAACAGCCCTGCCTCCTACACCGTGTCAGTGCATGAATCAGATAATACAAAAGGATTGAATGATTTAATGGAAGGATTTTTTCAACTGAGGAAAATGTATTCCAGTTATTCAAGTTTATTCAGTCTTAATCCCCATATTTGGAGATACATTGGCTTCACTGGCAATGGGACTTGGTGCTTTGGGTTATATTTGTTGCTCATGCTCATATGTACAGTATAAACGTCTTGCTCTGTATGTGTTTTTTTTTTACATGTAACTTGTAATGGAGTATTTTCACATAGTGGCCTCGCTGCTTTTACATCTTCCACCACTAACCGGGAGACATGAAGTAGGCTATAACAATTGAACATATGATGTAGAGCACAGACAGCAGTGGTGGATATGACTAACTACTTCTGCTCAGGTACTGTGCAGAAGTGCAATTCTGATAGAATTGTGCTTTCCTTGAATATTTTCATTATTAATTTTCTTTAATTATACATTATTGTAAATTAAACTGACCAACAGTATATAGAATGGTTAAATTACATAAAAATGCTGTTTAAACCCTTATGACAGGGGCTACTGTGCAAACATTATGGGTATTTTTACTCCTGAAATATATTCTGCTGATAATATCTATTTACTTTTAAATAGGCAGCGTTTCTTCCACAGCAGACAGGTAGAAACCTTCAGCACTGTAAACCTCATAGAAATGACACTTGTTACTGACCTCTGCTGGTTGGGTCAGAAAGTGCATCACATGTAGATTTCTACAGTAGCAGACCTACAGCCGACAGTTTGACAAATGAGCATTTATTATCTTAAAAGGTATAAAATACAAATAGCTGTTTGACACAGTAGGAGAGGTATAAGTGGAAAAACAGCAGTCAAAGAAAATATGACATACAGTACTTAAATGGTTGATGTCAGGCACATTTAAAAAGTGTGAAGTGGTTGCTCTGTAACACATAAACCCAGTGCAGGATACAGCACTGGATTAAGCATTTCAATCAAGGCTCTGTATGAACACACTTTAAATTCACAAATAAATTCAATCATATGTTATAAATAAATGTAGCATACTACTATTAAATACACTGGCTTACACATATCGACAAAGGATTTTATCACAATGATATTAATAAGTTGGTACAATGAGAATAGAATTCAAGCTCACGTATGTAGAGCTACATCATTTATCAATTTGCCCCAAAGCAAAACCATCCATCATGCCTCACGTGCACTGCTAAAACCACCATGATGAACTGTCTCCATACTTTCAGCCCTTGCACGGGCACGCACACGTACACACACACACACGCACAGTCAGTTAACAGAGTTACATATGTTTTCGACCACTTTGTTGAATTCCTCTGGTTGATCAGCATACACGTGGTGAGACGCTTCATTTATCAGCTGCAGGGTGGAACAGATAAACAGAGATAATGAACACAGTCAGTGATTATGTGGACACAAATTTCTCTACTGAAGACAAAAATAATTATGAACTGAATTAAAAAGTACACTAATTCAAAGCTGAACTACACCATTTATAGATATTAATTGGATAACATCTCCCTCATGTCTGTATTCTGCATTTCCACTCACCAGCACTCTGGTGTGGGCTTGGTCCCTGATCTGGACCACTTTGTACCCAGATGAGTTGTCCACCCAGGACCACTTTCCATACAGCATGGTGAGGGGCATGGAGGGCGGCAGAAGGTGAACCCGCTGCAGCATGGGCCTCTTCGCCCAGCCCAGAGACTCTGACATGGCACGGAAACCCACCTCACCACTGGGAGGAGGAGGAGGAGGAGGGAAAGAGAGAAAATGGGTCAGCTTTTTGCAGGCATTATATTCTGTTGTTAAAAAAGGGATTATGTGATGTGTGTGACGGCGGACCTCGGGGTTTGGGCGTTACAGTGGTAGATGTACTGCGTCATGGTGTCGTCATCAAACAGATCTTCAAATTTCCTTTTGAAATCGGGGCGGAATCTGTTCACCAAGCCCGGGCCTGAATCAGTGTCAGACTGTGAGGTGAGTGGACAGAGTGTTATCTGGCACAGCACACTTTTAGATAAACAGTAACATGTCTTACCCCATGGGCCTGCTGCTCTAATGACAGCCAGTGGGTTGAAGAAGGAAACCACTGTTGCAATAACTTTCACCCAGCGTGGGGGGGACGGCCTCTTCACCACCTCTGTCCCCTGACCACGATTCTCTTCGGTCTGTGTCTGTGGTCGCTCAGGGAAACCCCAGGGGTCTACCAGGATAAGATGAGACACTCTGGAAGAAAAGAGTAGAAGGCCATTATGATATTATATTAACTGGCATTTATTTGTCATCATCCTACACATAACATAAAGGTGGCGTACATTGCTGTCTTTTTGTATATTTTTTTTGTCTAATTTTTGCTTTGTCTCTTTACTAGACAATACAGATGCACTTTTGAAGGGGGTCGTGAAAATTCAAGATCAATATCTGATATTTTTTCAACCATATCAGCAGATTCCTACTGGCATTTTTATACGTTTTAAAACAAAAGCAGCATTAACTGATTTCCTCTGGCCACTGGGGAGCAGTGGAAAAAGCTGTGAACAAACACTAGACAAATTATCAACTTATAAAAGGATTCAAACGTTAGCTCCTCATTTACTTTATATTCACATATTGTTTGTACTGCATGAGCAGCTCTGCAAACATAAATTCTGACAAGCATAAATAAGTCCTCCGACCCCGGATAAGTGGAAGAAAATGGATGGATGGTTGGTTGGATGGATGGATATAAAGTGGTTGTGACAAATGTGTCAGCAAACATTTGCCTATTTACTCATCCACACTGAGCAACATTAGTATTCATTAGGGGTCATTGTAAGTCACCTGGTGCCCACAGGTGAACACTTCTTTAAACTCCTTTTTACTGTAGTCTCAAGCCATAAAACCAAAGCAATAGTCTGTAGAGCTGAGGGGAGATGCTGTTATATCAGTTAGTGCAGCTTTAAGGTTTGTGTAGAGGAGTAGGCTAACATTTTTAAGAGTTTGATGAGAAGATTCATACCTGTGAAGCTACAGCTAGCTGTCTGTTAGCTTAGCTTAGCATAAAGACACAGGGTAACAGGGTAACCAGTTAGTTTGGCTCTGATCATAGGAAACAAAATTTGACCACCAGCACTTCTAAAGCTCAGTATTTGATGTTTAATATTTTGTTTATTTAATCCGTACAAAAACTCAAGGTTAAAAATGACAGGCTGTGGTTTAACAGGTGTGTTTGTGCTTAGCTAATCTGATGGCTGTTGGCAGTAGCTCCACATTTACCATACAACCATGAGAGCGGCATCTAACTCTTAGCAAGAAAGTGAACAAGGGCATTTCCCAAAATGCTAGCACTTTAAGCAACCAGCTCCAATAAAACAAGATCATAAAAATATTTTTAAAACTGTACAGTTGACCAACTAAAAAGTAGTTATCTTAAACTCAGATATATTTCCTGATAAAGCTGTTCTCATTTACATATTTTTCTGTATGAAAGTGACTTAAGCATGTCCCATTAAGACCATGTTAACCAGCAGTCACTTCCAAGCTGATCAACTGAATGAGGGACATAGGCCACGTCCACACTATCTCATTTCATTTACAACGCATCTCTTTATCAGTCACCACTACCAGTGGTGAAGGCAAAATGGATATTGAATTACAAGTGTTACTGACCTTGTTGTCTTTGCTATCAGCTGTTGTGCAGCTAAATTCTGCATTTTAATGCTACAACTGCCTTTGCTGTTCCTTGTTTGTAGTATTTTCTGCAAGAAACCAATTGTAGTAGTGCTTCCCGTTTACACTGGCACACACACATGCCTAGTGTACATGAATGGTGAGGTGTGAAAGTATGGATAGTGTTTGGTTCCAATACAGAGCTAAAATGGTCGTCTGGATGAAGATCGTTTTTATTTTAAATCCCCCCAGTTTTGAAAGAGTAACAGCCAATGGTGTAACTTCAGCACTCAGTCAGTCAGTCATGGACATTCGTGTTTCTAGGGCTGGCCTCGCTGTTGCGGTGCAGCCGAAAACACTAAATTGGTGTTGTAGCCATTCCTGATGTGTTGATGTTTTGCATATGGTTTTAGTTAGTATCTTATCAGCATTACTACCTGGAAGGGTGCTGGATGGCGTATGAGGTCGCCAGATACCCCCCGAGACTGTGCCCCAGCAGGATCATGTTCTCCAGGCCTACAGACTGTCTCCACTCTTCAATGGAGTTGACAAACTGCTCCTCTGCCTTGGCAGAATCTGAGGGGAAGGGAGGCCTGGAGCTCCTGCCAAATCCCAGGAGGTCGAAGGCGTAGACAGGCCGTGATCGGCAAAGCGCGTCCAGGTTCCTGATCCACAGCCCTACCCCTCCTCCAAACCCATGGACCATCACCAGGGGAGTCTTAGCGGCTAGCAGAAAAGTAGGGCAACAGAGGAATTTTGTTACAGGTTTTATAGTGCATAGAGCACTGAGTTACAGCTGCTGCCTCCTGATAAACAAAGACTGAGAGAAGGGTAGTCACCTACCTGCAGGTTTGTGAAACACCTTGTTGGTGAGGGTCAAAGTCCATATTCGATCCTGGTTTGGTAAGGTCACAAACCTGGCCCATAGATCATTCTGAATACCTGTCGTGATGAGGCAAAGAAAAGTAATGATTAGTATATCCTCAATGAAATTCTGTGCTGTAGCCAGTGACACATAAGTCAGTAAATAACTGTCATATTTTACTTACAGCCACTCAAAGTGGAAAAAACAGACATTTTATAAAAGGTTAGCAGCTTTAATATATAATTTAAGTGCCTACTTACATTCATATTAATTCCAAGTGGTTATATAATTAGCCAGTACAAGTGAAAACAATCTTACAGGCGAGAATCTTGGACTCTGTCGTCTTCAAAAGGGACATGGAGGTTGGACGCCAGGAAGGCCACCAGCTCCAGACTGAATGTGGCCTAACAGGAGAGGAACCAACACAAAGTCATGTAAAGACTGACCAGATAGAGGAAATGTTCAGTGCTTGCTGAATGCACAGCACTAATGCACCTGGAGAGAGTCCAAGGTTAAAGCCAGTGCTGTCAGTATTATCGTTTAGTGCTTGTGCTCTGTGCAAATAACACACACCCAGGAGTGTCACGTTTCACGACCATCATGCTGTCAATCAAAGTCAGTGCCAGAGGTGGACAAAATATATAACTTCATTACTTAAGTCAAAGTATAGATACTCCTGGTCAAATATTACTCCAGTACAAGTGAAAGTTGTTCAGTCAGATTTTTAATTTCCAAAACTCCAAACATGCACTTTAGATCAGACCATGGTGCTCTGGTGAACAATCTTCTGGTTCATCTTTATCTAACGTAGCCATCGTTAGGCCACTGCCAAGTTCAAACTGAGCTGTTCAAACATGCTGCAAGCACAACATTTTCAAAATAAAAGGAAATTAATTGCATTGACTAAAAGCTCTACTTCAAAGCAACAAGAACTTCACAGAAATGTAGTGGAGTCAAAGGGACAATATTGATCTTTTAAGTGTATACACCCAAGTACAGTACTCAAGTAAATGTACTTTGTTACTGTCCACCCTTGGTTAGTGCCATGACCCACCGCAGTGATGTAGTGATTAATATGTATCCTGGTTACCTATGACCTCTTATTCATAATCTTTATTTTTTTCTTTCAGGCAGTTTAATTCAACACATTTACAACAAAAGGGTCTTACTCACGTTTTAGTTGCTATTCTGAAATACAAAAAGGTGGGTAAACTGAGTTGAGATGGGTTTATAATTCCTCCCCACCCACCACCGTCCCACCCCTTCCGCTCCGAATGGAGGTGGAAACTGGCCAGTGTCACATTTCTGCCTCCACCATCCATACAGCAGGTACACCTCCACACCTTACACCTGTTCTCCAATCAACCGGCAGTTCAGATTTGCTGAGTCATTTGGATAAGTGGCTCTCCCACTGCTGTTCTCCCTTTTCAATCAGTGACAATTAAAAAGGACAGATCCACACAATCTAATTTAACCACTATAACACACGGTACCCCACTCCTGTTGGATGTGGTTTCTATATGCCTATTAATGGTACACTACTGATTCAGGTAGTTCCAGCAGTAATTCAGCAGTAGACTAGTTTACGTTCAAGTCACAGTTTACAGAGATATCGGCATTTGTGATATAAAGGTAGGAGGCTACATAAAATTGGTTTTATTCTTATAAGTGTAAAGTCACATTGTCACACTAAATAAGTCTGAGAACATCTAACATTATATTTATACATAGCTTCAGGGTGCACTGACACATCACTACAGTAAAATACTGTCTTACACACAGTGTCTTAAAAAGAGAAAGCGACACAATAAACATTTTTGTAAGTTTAGCTAGCAGGTCATGTAAAACAGTGCGCAGAAGGAGGTTTGTACTCGGCTTTTCGGCTGTGAGTTACTCACTCCGTCTCACAGTCGCTCTGTATCGGGGCTGCGGTTGTAGCAGGATCCATTGGTTGACATATTCCGGTGGCTATATTCAGTTAAATCAAGGTTTGCGATGCATTCCTGTGTACCTTCTTTGAAATTACGCGAAGTTACTGCACGTTGTTGTTATTCTACTGTTTTGTAACTCGCAAAGTCCTAAATCAGCTGATCACACACAAAGATCGTCTATTGTGAAGACGCATTGACGGCAAGCAAACGCCTCACTCGTCACTCATCATCCATCTAATACAAAGTTTGAGTAGGCGATCACGGTCATTGAGAAAACCTGCTTTTTTGCGTGTATTTAAAAGCGCTAGCACTTTCCAGTCCCTGTTTGTTGGTGACAAACAGCAAATGAACGTACATTATGTGTATTATTTTGGTGTATTGCTGCTGTGTGTGTTTTGTGGGTTAATAATTGGTGAAATTCAACACTGAAGGAAAAAATTCACCTTCGTGAGATTCTGTGATTAATAGATCAGGCATTTTCGGGTCCCTCTAAAATTTGTGATAATCAATAAGGCGGTTAACGCAGCTGCATCTCGAAATACTGACAGAGTGAGACATCATTTTACTTTTAGCATATCTCTGTTTAAAGGACTCTGTGTGGGCGGCACCAATTATCCTTTATTCAACAACCGTCTTTTTGCTCCTCGATCCGAGTGACTCGGAATATATTTTTTGTAACACCAAGGCCGCTTCCGGTTGATGAGGACACGTCACTCATTCGACTGAGGAAGAGGACCGGTGCAAACCTCGCTTATTGACACATTTTGTGTAAATTACAAGGCAGAAATCATGTCGAACTCAGTCATATCGGTTATCTCTCGGTTTCTAGAGGAGTACACGTCTTCGACGCCCAACAAGCTGAAAGTGGTGGACGCTTATTTGCTGTACATCTTGTTGACGGGAGCTCTACAGTTCCTCTACTGCCTGCTGGTTGGCACCTTCCCCTTCAACAGCTTTTTGTCGGGCTTCATCTCATGTGTGGGCTCGTTCATCCTCGCAGGTAAATATAACTCCAGTTAAATGTTGTTATGTTTTGTCGGTGCAAAATACAACGCGGAAGTTCGAGGGTTTCAGCCGCTGGTCGAGTGGCCTTTTTAGTAATCGTGTGTGCAGACACAGGTTAGCTAGCCAGGCTAATAGCATACTGTGCAGCCAGCTTTTTTTTTTTTTTAATTTATTTTGTTTTTTATCAGACTAAATATTAGAAACAACCTGATTATTTTATAATATGTATACACAGTTTATAATATGTAACGCAATGCACTTCAATAGCACCACAAACTACAGCCCCGAAAATGACCGTAAAGCACAAACGTGTCATTGAACTCTGCACATTAAAGCCTTCATGGCGGCTATAATGCCATCAGTTTTAACTGGGTATAAGCATCAAAATGCATTAGTTTTAACTGGATGTATCTAATAATCCGACTGTATTTTAATAATTTGTTGTATTCTCATAGTGGAGCTGGAGCATGGTGAAAACCCTGTTACTCGGGTTATGTTGACATGACTAAATGACTTGTGAATAAGTCTATAAAACAGTAACCTGGGTGAGATGTTGCAGTTGGGTTGATATGATAATAATGATGTTTATCGCATTTAATCTGTTTCTAAATGTTTTTTTTCAATTAATCTGCCAATTATCTCATCTTTACTGCATGGTGATATAAGTTTTGTCAAACTTAAAATTCAAGTAATACTTAACTATTTCATCATTGGAAGCTTTTAAAATTTGATGAAACTAATGTGAACACAACTAAGCTGTTACTTCACTGAGGGAGAGGATTTTTTAACTACAGTATAGCTCAAGGGAAAATGATCATCATTATTATTATGATGAATTTATGAATTGAAAATATTTGTGGTTATATTTGCTATAAACTGACAATTGAAAACTAACAATTTAAATGATTATGAAAGTGATCTTAAGTTGTAGTCCTAATACATCTGTGTTATTTAGGGGTGTACAGGTGTACAAAACTAACACTAAATCCTCATGTCTTTTTCCTCCCAGTGTGTCTTCGTATCCAGATCAATCCACAGAACAAAGGAGAGTTCCTGTCTATCTCTCCAGAGAGAGCCTTCGCTGACTTCCTATTCGCTCACACTGTCCTCCATCTGGTTGTGATGAACTTCATTGGTTGAAACGGATGTGGACCCAACTTACAGTGCCCCCCTCTCAGAAGGTGTATATTTTACATACATGTTTGTCATTAAAGTCTGATTCTTAAAATGTCAATGTTATTCAGCTCCATTGCTACAGTGTAGATATATTTATGCGCAACTACCATCAGTGTCTTTTTTTGAATATGAGAAAGTCTACAAGAATGTAACCCAAACCTGCGATATCCATCTGTCGCTATAGCACACAGTCACTCAGTGGACAATAAATGGGATATTAAAACAGATATACACTTTACTATATTGCTTTATGTTCATAAAACACGACACATACCCTTGTCCTTTGGGTGCTCTCAGTCACATTAACCATCCATGCCAGGTCCTTACTTATTTCTCAGTGGAGCAGCTCCGTATAGTACATGTGATAAGGCAGACTTCAGTCTCACTTCTCAGGGGAGATCCACATGATACCACATATTGCTTTCCCTTTGCTAGAAAACTGTTATTAAATTTTTAGACCAGCGGACAGGGGGAAAGGCCATACTGTTTTCTTGTTTCTCAGTTGCTTCTTAATAACAACTTCCATAACCTCAATGTCACTAATCCTACCACTTCTTTTTTCTTTTTTTTCCCTAAAGCTCACGAGAAGAGAAATTATCAAACCTCCCCTTCAAGACATGATGCTGCATCTGCTTTTGTGCGATCCCACCTTCAACACTGAATTGGTTGCAACTTGTCACATGTGATGCAGTACAATTTTCTTACTGATAAAATGGTTAATTTCTGTCATTTTTTTTAAATGTAAAGATTTGTTAAGCATTCCCTTTTTGCACTGACACAAGGAAATAAAAAACAACTGAAATGGTCATCTTGTGAATAACGTAGCAGTTCTTATAATGAAGTCTTGTCCATCCAATTTGTTTTTAACCATAAAAGTCAAAATAAATTGCGTTCAGTAATAATAAACTGTTTCAGATAGAGAAAAATAAACATGGTTGTGATTAGACTATTGCATATACTGTGCCTGTCCAAAAACAGTCAAAGGATCTGAATCTCTTAAGCATTAAACTTAACAGATGCTGTTCTAAACAAGCATCGTTTGAAATAAAAAGATAAATTATATCATCTAATATTCTCACATTGGAACATCACAATCTCCCTCTGTTTTCTTTAGTTTTCTTTAAATGAAATTTTAAATCCATCAGATGAGGGAATATTGCTGTACGGGTACGTTATCTCTCTCTAGCCTTCCTTTATTACACTGACCTGTGTTTTCATATTGCAGCTTCATACATACAGCAGGACTTTTTACATCAGTGTTGGTGGAGTTGTGTGTCTGCATTTAGATCTGCTTATTGCAAAGAGAACTGACTGTTTGAAGAGCGACAAAGGAAAAAAAAACAAAATCCATTTGGTTATGAGAAATGGTAGGAGAAGGGCTCCTTACACAGTAATGGAAACTTAAGTTCATTTTCAGAAGAAGTGCATTTAAATTTTATGCTAATCTATCTTTCAGCTCTATTATATTTTGCAGGCAAGGAGTACATTTTACCATATTATATTTATCTGGCAGATTTAGTGACTAATCACTTTGCAGGTTAAAATTTTACACACAAAAATATATTAGAAACAAATAAAACATGATGCATTAAAACCAACAGAATATTAAGTGATCAAAGCTCCACCTTCACTAGCCACAACAGTTATGTGCTGATTACATGTTAATGTATCAATAATAATGATCCAATAATATAATCTCTGAAAGGGTTGATTCTGAATAACTTTGTTTGTTTTTTATACATTAGTAGAAGCACAGTGTAAAAATGCCTTGTTAGTATTAGTATTATCAGAAAACTACACCTACTTTTGCTTAAATAAAGGATCTGACTATTTCCTCCACCACCGTCAAAACAATGTAGAACTAGTTCTGAACCCGCTGACTGCATCATTTCTTAAGCTGAAGGCTACAGTGCTGTGTTTCCTTGAACCAATGAGAGCAAGTGTGCGGGGTGAACTCCTTCCACTTGGGCAGCAGACCCAGTGAACATTACCCCCCAGAGTATGCAGGGTCCGCTTTTCTGATGGAGTCAAACACTTTCCAGCTCAATGGCTTTAAACTGGGGCATTACCAATGCTCACTTACATTTGTCACAGAATGTACTGATTTTAGCTATTAGGTCTGACAGATCTTACCGGATTGAGCTTGATATGAAACTGCCTTGCATACAGCCATGAAAAATAGGCTGAAGTTTACAGGTTTCTCCTGTAAAGGTTAGATCTAAATCTCCTCCTGTGCTGATTTAATAGCAGACAAAGGGGTTGCCAATCTGCCTAGCTCTATAGATGACATTAGCACCATTACTTTTGAAAAGGGGTTAGCAGGAAGCAGTAGGAGTGGTGATTCTGGGGAATGGAGAGTCGAGAAGTTGAACACATGAACTAAAATAATCTAAACGAAGAGTTGTTGATGCCAAGCTTTTCAAGGAGGGTGTTGGGCCCTCTATGAAAAGCTCTATAACATTTTGATTCTTTATTATGCCACTCATTCAATGTCTTGTCCTGGATATATGTAGATAAAGGTAACTGGAAGCTACTTTCTGTCATTGAGGGAAGCAGGATTCAACTGTAAACTCAATTACTAATAAAATTCTTTCATTCAAAAAAACATTAAGTAAAGATGCAAATATTATCAGCAACATTTACTTGAAATTTAAAAGTAGGAAAAATGTTCCAGTTATATTGTTACATGTTAAAATATTGTATAATTATTACAGATGCATTTAGATGTAAACCACATTTTAATGCTGTGCTTGGTCAAGGTACATTCAAGCTATTTCATATACTGTTGCATGGTCAATAGTACAATATTAGAATAGTACAAGTACAATATTTCCTTCTGATATGCAGCAATAAAAAAAGTTGTATTTCTATAGCACCTTTAATAGCACAAAATACTTTACAACAAAGAAATGACATGCACCAAGCGCTTCACATAAACAGACATAAAATGAACATAAAAACATATTAAAAACATGCATGTCAAATGAGATATAATAATGATAAAATAATGACAGAAATAAAAAAAGATGAATATATAAATAATTTAAAAAAAGTTGAAAGTGGATTGCATAGAATGCATAAAATCAAGTAAACTTTTTCTTCAAAAGTCCCATGAAATTAAAATGCTGGAGTAAATTGGATTGTGATTTGTCTTTTTGCTCTCACACTCGAAGGAAAACAATGTCATTAACTAACATCAAGTTTGACTAATGGCCTATTGAGCAAAGTGCTGGTATTACTGTCAAACCACTGAGCAATGAATATTACAATCCCAAATATAAAAACAAACATTAGGAGGCATCATGGCACCATTTTGCTTAAATCATATGTATGCAAGGTTGCAGTATGAAGACGTTTCAGAGACAGAGCTTTGACGAAAAAGTGCGGGGGAAGATGGCAGAGAAACTGATAGAGGATCTTTTCTCCTTGATATTTTAATCAGGTTTACTCTGTTAGACAGAGCAAGAGTTGTGACTATCTAGTTATAATCTTGCTTAGTTTGATGCCACAACTTCATAAAAAGTAACGTCTGTTTCATGTCTCTTATAACAGAGACAAACAGAAATGTAAACCAGTCTCTCACACAGCTAAAAGGAATATTAGAATATCCAGATATGTCATGGAACTTGACTGCCAAGGAATTATTAGTTTTGTGAAAGTTATGTTTCGTTTCTGAGATGTGCCAGGGGAACAAGCTGAGTTTCGATTCTGAGGCCTGCCTACATTTTTCCAGGAAATGGATGACCATATAAGGCCTAAAAAGGCAAAGACAAAAACAAGGGACTTTTGGAACATCCTTGACACCCTTCACAGAGCAAAATGAGAGGCTTGGAATAATTGTTTGTTAATTCAGTGGCTGAGGGGCGTGTGTGTAGAAGCTTAATCCAACAAATGAAGACTGGACCAAATCCAATGTGTTCAGGCATCAAAATCAAATAATTTCATTGTAGCCTGCCAACCGAATTATCTGCATCCATGGGGGGTGAGGGCACTCAGCGTTTGGTTGCTCAGAAGAATAAGCTATGAAAAAGAGCACTAAAATAATAAAAAACAGGAGATGTATGAGTAAGAATGATGTGTTTTACCTTAAAGGAATAGTTTTTGGAACATTTTTGGGAAATACACTTATTTGCTTTCTTGCAGAGAGTTAGATGAGAAGATTGATACCACTCTCACATCTGTACGCCAAATACAGAGCTACAGCCAGAGGGCAATTAGCTTAGCATAGCATAGCATGCAGGCACCCTATATCTTGTTTGTTTAATGTATAGATAAACCTAGGGCATAAAAATGGGGTGACATGTGCCCCATAAACATGTGAGTTAGTGAGCTTTAATGATGCCAGTGGGTTAACTTTGGATGAAGCCAAGCTAGCTGTTCTCCCTTGACTCCAGTCTTTATGCTAACATAAGCTAACCACCTGCTAGCTGCTAATTTTGGAGGTTTACTCCACACAGGGAGTGTCTGAGAATGTGAATAAATCCCCCTGGGATATTGGCGATTCACGTTAGCAAATGGCTTACAAAAATTCTTTTAATAATATTTTATTTTTATAGAACTTCTCACATATTTTGCATTTGGTAATGGTGAATTCAGTGAAGGTGTTCCCAACCTTGTAAAGTTAACCATTAGCTAATAAAAAAAATACTGGAAATGCACTTTTTAGGTCATATGTGTTCTCAAAGTGGAGCCGGTTGAGAGGTTTTCCCTGGGTTCTCAGCAAAAAGAGGAATAATTTATTTTCATTATAATTTCATCCATAAGTAACACAATGACATAATGTATGACTATTTTGGTCATGGGTTTCAAACACTTCCTTAAATAAAACATCTAAAATCACAAATCTTACCAGACGGGGGTCCGTGGTCTAATTTGTGTCAGTTTAGGGTTCCTTTCTCCAAAAGTATCTCCCACTATTAAAATCTAACTGGTGCCTACATGGTTAACATCTGGAACATCTGGATCCAACTCACAGTCACATGACCAATGGGAAGTGGGCCTTGCGGAACCTGGAGTCTGTGTTTACACAAGGGAGAGGACTTACTTGGTAAACCTCAAACTGACACTGAAACATGCCGCAGCTCGTCATACTCACTCTCAGCCTGTTACCATGGATCCCAGGTAATTACTATGACTACTAAGGTCATATTCTTACAAAGAGGTCTTTGCAGCTGCTTTCTTTCTGCAGCTAATTCTTTGGATGATTAATGTCTATTCTCAAACCCCCTCACTTCATTACTGTGCTTTTGGCCAATACTGGTGCTACAATGTAAGATGATTCTCATGCTCTTTACTATTTTATGAGTTTTCTGTATTTATCATTTGTTGAAGACAGACTAGAAGGGCTGTTAAAGTTGCCATTTTCTGCGGGAACCAGAGAAAGCTTTTGTGTTTGTTTTGTTTTTTTTGTTTTTTTTCTTCCGTACTGTGTGCCCCTTGGCAAGAATATGTTTGATGTTTATTTTGTCAAGTCTTCAAAAGCCTGTTATATTTGTCCCCCCAAATCTGTATTATAGAGGGATAATCCAATTTTGGAATAAGAAGTATGGAGAGGGAACTTAAAGTAGGAAAAGTGTTTTGTACAGAGGAAACTGGAACCATAAATATGATACTAAGTGTTGCTCAAGGCCACTTCCCCCATTACTCAATCACAGATAAGAAATGTCCACTGTGAGAAACCGTTCTGCTTTGACTGCAGCATGACTGAAAGTTTAAGTTCAAGCATTCAACCATCTCTGCTTTCCATCAGCCTTCCTCTGTGGGGTAACTACCATGGAAGAGTTTTCAGTCCTGGAGGGTCGATCCCTCACAGTCCCGTGTCATTATGAGCCACAGTATGCCAGCTATGTGAAATACTGGTGTCGTGGGAGGATGAGGGAGTTCTGCACCAGCTTAGCCCGAACAGATGACCCCCGTTCAGTCGATCCAGCTGTGGACAAAGTGAGCATTTTAGATGACCCGGTCCACCAGGTGTTCACCGTGACCATGAATGACCTGAAGGTGGATGACTCTGGGTGGTACATGTGTGGCATGGAGATAGGTGGTGTGTGGAGTGCTGATGTTGTCGAATACACTAACATCAAGGTCAATCATGGTGAGTAATGGATTGATTTGAACTCATGAAGCATTATTTATCCTTGAGGAAAAAAGATAAAAATTTTCATGCATTTAAAACGCTCAGGTTAGAAATGCAAGCTCTTATTCTAAGTTGATTTCTTTCCTGCAGGTATGTTAGTGGTGAACAACCGACTGAGTGGGGAAGAAGGGAGCAGTGTCACAGCTGAATGTGAATACAGTGTGAGATTCAGGTATTTGATTCTCCCATTCACCGTGTTACAATTCTGTCAGTTTTCTGGGTATTTTACCAATCAGACCAGGCAGAACCCTCACTTTTAAAACAATGCTCTTAAAGCATAAATAAACTCCAGAAATAATGGTTATTTGTTTGAAATCTTCAATCCAAGTCAAACGCTGACGGACAGTCAGCCTTGACTGACTCCCCCTGTGATTGCTTGCCAACAGAGAGAGTGAGAAGAAGTGGTGTCGGAGTGGAGACTGGAGCTCCTGTCTGGCGACAGGTTCTGACGGGAGCTACGAAGACACTTCAGTGGCCATCAGTGATGACAGAACTGGGGCTTTCACTGTAACCTTAAAGAAGCTGCAGATGAGAGATGCTGGCTGGTACTGGTGTTCTGCAGGACAGCAGCAGATATCTGTGCAGGTGCTGGTCACACCGCGACCCACGACTAGTAGGTCTAAAAATTTAAAGTGTTTCATATTAAAATCTAACCCTAACCCCTTTTGTATGCTACTTTGTTGAAGCTGCACTAGACAAGATTTTTATCTACAGCAGTATTGATTCAATTTTTTTTAGCATGTGGCAGCAGAGGAACAAGCAAACACAACCTTGGCATACTGTCACCTTACAAAGTTGAAATGCCACATGATTATCATTCTACTGAAATTGCATTTCTGACCTCCTGGTGAATACAAATCCAATATTAACTCTACTTTTAGCTTTTTTTTAAATTATTATTATTTCCACCAACCCCTGAGAAAAATACTGTATCCAACTCATTAGCTGCTAAATGTGCCACCAGTTAGCTAACTTTGTCTATCTGCTGCTGTTTGGTGGTGGCAGATATTTTACAGTATGTTTTATCAGAGCATTTTTGCTAGAAAAAAAATAAAAAATCTGACTGCCATGGCTGAAAACAAGGTTCATGAGACCAGTGAGAGAAACAAAGTGGTAATGCTGCAGGCATGACAACCAAAACAATGAGTTTAATGAGCTCTATTGAGCACTAAAATGCTCAATACAGCTGGGGGAAGCTGCAGTGTTGGTTGATAACTCTGTCTGAGTTTGTCACTGTGAGCAACCACTTTCACGTTGCGTGTCATTTGAGTCTTTGTTACTGTAAAAATGTTTATTAGTGCTGCTTTAAAAATAGTTTTAAAAAAAAAAAAGAAAAAAAAAAGAGAACTAATCCTACGAGTCTCACGGAGCCAATCCAAATCTCACAAGCTCAGATTTCACTGTGAGATTTCAATCTGGGAAGAATCTATAGAAAATCTGTTAAGCCTTGTGGGTGGAAACCAGGCAAATCAGAGCAGTAGATGGTGATCTGAGTTGCCACTTGAAACTCTGAAATGTCACTGACAACTATTTGAACCAGGCCTTGTAGATATTAAAGGAGCCACAGTTCCCTGAGTGCGTGTGTCCCCCTCCCCCCCGATCAGTTTGCAGCTGCTAAACTGAGAAATAGCCAAGTGCAGCATTACAGATCAATATGTGTTTGTGACATATGGCAGACACTCTTAGGTCTCCAGCAGTACAAGGTATTGATTATAAAGTCACTTATCAAGAATATTGATGATAGAACTCTGTGGATACTGCTACACTCTTATTCTTATAATAACACATAATTTTTCAGCTCTTTGTGTAATATTTTTATCCTCAGCAGCAGTGTCTGTGACATCTCTACTGACCCCAAGTCAGTCTGTTGCACACCTGCCTCCACCCAAACCCATCTCTAAGGAGTCCTGGAGCAGTCACAGGTAAGAGTGAAGCATTTCTTTATGATTGTCCTTTCCCACATTACATTTATTTACTTTTTCCACACATAAAATCCACATAAAATTTCTACGTCCTTTACAACGCCTTTGATGTTTGATGTGTTGCTGTTCACACTGTTACCCATTATGGATGCTTATCTATACCGTTGTGATGGAGTTCACCCAAGTTCAGCTCAGCCGAGCACAGATAATGATCATACCATTCTTGCCAAGGAAAATCTATCAGTCATCATCTTGGCTGTCATGTGACTGTGTAAGAACAGATGCAGCATAAGTCTGAGCTGCTTTTTCCTGGACTATCTGTTCAGACCGTTGCATGTTTGTGTTTTAGTCACATCCTGGAGTCTTTGCTGGTGTGCTCTTCTCTAATGCTCCTTGTGGGTCTGGCCATATTGGCAAGAAAGATGTGGAAACTACACAGTAAGGCACCCTCTCGTTTGTTTGCATTTTTTAATATTAAATCAGAGCAGAATCATGCCACTAACCGCCTCAGTGGGTCTATGAAATATTGTAAATGCATTGAATATACCTGAGTAAGATCTTCGCATTATATATATGTGGCTTAAAGATCCTCTCTTTGCATTTGTAGAGCAGGATCCTGTGCTGAGACAAGTTAAGGAGATGAAGGCAAGGCTCAGTGTAAGCCCCCATTTAAATATCTGTCCTTATTTTATTACACACTTTAAAAACACCATTAACAAGCTTATGCTTAAGTGTTATAGTACTCATTTTTCTTTTTGTCTCCCACAGGGGTATTCAGGAGATGTAGGTGACCTGCCGGATGCTACTGTTGTTTTCCTCAACAGGGATTCCCAGGACGTACATACTAAATGTAATGAATTTGTCAGTATTCAGTAGTCAGTGCAGCATTCACTGTTATTCCCTGTAACTGAATGTAATTTTTGTTAGCTCAATCTAATTCTACTGTCTTTTGTATATTGCATATGACACCACATTTAAAGACATTTATGGTGTTTTCTGCTTGCTATTCTCCATATGCTTTCCTTATTGTAAGACACATAATCATGTGGTCCGTTATTTAATTTGGTCAAAAACAGGGCCATAACTACCACTAAGGACACTGATACATTCTCCACCTATTTAGCTGTACATGTACATTATATTGTTATCTGATCCCAGTATTTTTAGATACTTAAAGTTGATTTCTTTTGTCCAAAAATATAAAAACATACAGGATTATAATTATTTCCCCACTTCAGTTTTATGATGTGGTGAAATTAAATAGTAACACTTCACTTTACGTGTCTGTAATTTCCTGATGAGAGTATCAGTATTATTAAATTTCATTGAAAGAACTTAATAATGTGTTATTAAGTAAAGAGGAAACAAAGTTAAACTTCTGTCGGCAGCAGAAACAAGCAAACACAACTATGACATAATTATCACCTTTTCAATTTATATGTTGAACTTGTTAGCCTATCACACATCCAACAGATGCGGAACAACATTAATATATTTATATCTATAATATATATAAAATATATCTACTTTGGTGTTTTGGTCTCCACCAACTCCTGAGGGAAATATCCAGCTCTTTAGCTAGCTTAAATGCTTGATTGTTTGCTAGCTAGTTGAAAACTTTGATATAGAGCTTGGGGGAGCATAAAGGGCCAGGATAGAGTTTGATAAGTAATTGTTTTCCAGAGGAACTTGCTCAGAACAATTGTTCAATTTTAATTAAATATCCTGAAAATATAATTCAAGGTCTTCCCAATACTTTCTTTTTTGTCTCTCTGGGATGCTGTCTCATTCTCGCTCTGTCAGGAGTCCAGATATGTAATGAAATCTGTTTTAATTATATCAGCACTTAACACCAATCATGCTGATCAAAAAACAATGTAACCTTCAAGTCTAATGACTGCAGTAGTCATGCACGCTGACTCTTACTGGTTTATTGGGCTCTGTAAAAGATGGACTGAGACAAGATGGTGTTGGAATTGTTGCCAGCTCCAAATGGCCATTTGTTGGAAAGAATCTGTCCCAAAGAAATAAGTCCAATGTGAATTAATAATATTAAGACGGTAAAGATCCCAAGGGACTGACACAGGCACATTTTCAGTTTTTGTTGCTACAGAGTTTATCGCAATAATGAAATGGCTAATTAACATTTCTGCTTGCATACAGTCTGTTTGACAGAGAATTTGTGGTAGCAAATGCTGATGATATGAACATAGTTATGAGATCTTATAAGATTATCTTTTAAGACAGAAATAAGCAAATCAAAACAGGATATATTAGAAGGAGAAAGAAAAAAAACAGCTCTACATTTCATGCTTGTGCTGACTGTTCTCATACTGAACCGCAAACGATGTGTTAGAATTATAAATTCAACAGGCTAATGAGGCGACCACAGCAGCTGTGTAACCAGCTAGAGCTGGGAACAGCGAGTCATAACTGGATCTCACCTTCATATGTGCAAAGTCCATGTTTTTGAATTGTGATACAGAAAATCACAATTTGTAAAAAGTTAAATTTCAAAGGTTCAGTGTTTGTGGGATCCTGTAGGCTCAGATTCCTCCATGTTCACCCCTAGCACTGAGTTGCATGGTGTAATTCTGGTCTCTGGTTAGCATATTTAAAGCTTTTACTGTAGTATTCCTCTCTATAATGTCCAATTTACATGAAATTTAAGAAAAAAAATTATCTTACTGTGCAGTAGGTTAATCTCTCCACAGAGATTAACCTACTGAAGAGCTAACAACAAGAGCATACAACTGCAATTCTGTAAGCAATGCCAACCGCTCAGGGACAAAAGGTTCTGGCTTTTCACTTATACCTTTTTATATATTTAAAAATCATTAAAAAATCATTGGTTTTAGTGTTTTGGTGTTGGGTTTGAATCACAAAAACCTGTTCTATTTTTACTATTCTGCATTGAGTTGCTTTTCCGTCAATGGAGTCGACTGAGTCATCTGTATAAATGTATTTATATCTCCATTCTGGGCAAACCTCCATCATTTCATCATATCATTTTGCAATCAGTGTCTCAGATCATAAGATGAATTTCTGCTGTCTGTTCTTAACATATGGATGGAAATGGGAATGAAAGACTTCGTGTTTTCTGCTCTATGCAGCCACTGCAAAAGAAATTCAAGTTGAGAGATCTGATATCAGAATTCAAGACTATTTTAAATGCCATGGTAAATGACTCCTTGTATCTTTTCTTAGCTTACTTTGTCCTTATCTTAGCACTCTTATCTGTTTTGAAGATTGTTTAATCCGTGACCTGATTTTGTCTGCAACTTTTTATGCAGCAGTTTTGATCTCACTTGCAAAAGAGGCTTCCACCTTCAGCAGGACTTACCTAGTTTAATAAATGTGAAGTTAAATGTTAAATTAGAGCAGCGGGGTAGAAACAAATGTCATTCCATTATAATGAAACTTTTCTTTGTGTGTAGGCTAATAGTTTTAGTTTTCTTTACCAGCTTTATAATGGAGAGTGCTCAATAACGTCATGGTTTGGTGGTGCTATTATGTTACTGCAGTATCACCAAGGTTTTTGAATTGTTTTGTTTTATTTTCAAAGAATACTTTATGAATTCTATTCTGTTTTATTCTCTATAGCCAACTCTGGTCTGGTTTGAGTTTCACCATTGTCTGAATGTTACAGGGACTCAGTCATTAATCTTAATGCCTTTCAAGCGGAATCAGTTCAGCCACTAGATGGAGGTCAACCCTGTATGAAATATGCTCTTTCCATAATGTATTGCTGGCGTGTGTGCTTGGGTTTGTGTGTCTACTCATGCACAGAAGAAATGTTCCTTCTTTCCTGATCAGACATTCTGTTGAGAAAGTGACGAAAAGCAGGAGGTTGTTGCTAGTCACCGCAGGGCTCTACAGAAAAAACACAACATTTAAACATCTTAGCATTCATTCAATACGAAAACATTCCACTTCTTGCGTCTGGATGCGTACACCCCCTGAGTGTTCCCATTTATGGGCACTGACAATCAATACATTTGTACTCACCTTGTGCGCAGCAGCTGCAGATAATAAGGCGTCAGTGGAAACATGGACAGCTAGGCTGAAGGATAAGCAACTCTTCTATGCTCTGTGACAATTGTTTATGAAGGCCAAGCTTTGCACAAGAGTATACGCACCCCATTAAATACTGCACTATTCTAGTTCACCCAGGACCCAAGTGGACCGGAGCATTAGGATGCTGCTTAATGAGGATAAAAATAACAATTTCCCTGACTATAAAAAACTTGAAAGGCTGAGATATGCGGCTATCCTCTGGACGATGGAGACTATCCATACACTGATATAAAGCCTTTAAATACTCCATCACAGGTCCACCATAAGCTTCACTGTAGGAATATTTATTAAACACTTACCATTTCCTTCTCACTTCTATTAACAATGAGAACATTAATCATATTAAGAGTGGAAAGTAACTAAATGAATGGGTGTGTATGAAAATTTCAGTTTCAACCAGTTGTGAGTCATTGAGGACAAACATGTATACCGTTTTGTTTACTTGATTTACAAGGACCCACCGTACAGACCTTCATATTTAAAAAAAGGTGTAATATTCAATGTTTGTTTTTTTAAAACCCTGAGCAAGTAGTGTAGTACCTTGAGACAGAGATGAGTGGCGTCATAAGGGACAATAAAACCGAAGGCACCGGCAGCGTGGAGGAGTATTCGCTGTATCTTTACTATTTAACAAAGAAAATATTTGTCTTCAATATGATTCAGAAGTACAAAAAAAATAAAACTTATGTTAGAATGGAACCTCGAACACAAAGAAGCTATTGCTGAAGTTTTTGCCTTTCCTATTTGTCTAGTTTTATTCCTACATGAATAGATAAAATTGATTTTTTATTTATTAATTTTTGTCCAAAAAGTCCTCCAAAATAAACGCTGAAGTACTTTGTTGATCCAGGCAGTCTAGAACGACACATAGACGCATTTCCTTCTATCAGCAGGATGACATATTTTCTTAGTGTCACTCAAAACTGATGGACAACACTAAGGTGTTGTTTGGTTAGGTTTAGAGAAAGATCAGGGTTGTTTTGGTTTAGATATGTACTTAGTTAAACATTGTGACTTGGGTTAGAATTAAACTTTGTTAAGGAGAGGAGATCTTCAGTGTCATGTTAGGGTTTGGGAACAGTATGATTAGAAAAACAGCAGTCTCTTGTGTTGAGGGCTAATGTTTGTTGCCCCATCCAACCATCACCTTTCTTCCGCCTTTTTTCTGTTTTGGGGCACTCGCTGGAATTATGGGTGATGTTGTTCTTCTTGGGGCGACTGTCTCATTCTATCCTTCTTTGCACCAACTGCCTGTCTCCTTACATTGTTATTGTTAAAAGGATAGAGCTGTGGATTCCAGTGTGATTCTTTATACTTTTGTTTAGGTTTTAAATGACCAAATAATGAGCATAGCTCACATTGTTGAAACTCTTTTGTCTCACTAAATCTAGAGAGAGCGTGGCAGTCAAAGAGGGCCAAAGATTGATCCCTGGTGCACAGTACAATGCACCTTGCAAATGCAAACATATTGACAGATTATAAGAGAAACTAAATGATAATTTATGATCTTTTGCCAGGATGTCAATAACAGTTTGTAAGCAGCTCATGAGATGCCATGAAGATACCATTTCATATTAAAGGTCACATATAAGTTGTGTTTTTAAGCACCAAAAACCATCTCAGTGTAGTTTTACATCTCCTCTCTCAGGCTTCTCTCTCGAGCTCTAGTAACAACAGGTCGGTGAGCCAATCAGGAGAGAGGAGGCTCTGAGCCTCTCTTCTGATTGGCTGACTGTTTTCTGAGTGGTCAAAGAACCTAGACCTGCTTTATAGTCAAAAAAGACATGGACATCTCACTTTATATAATATGGGACCTTTAAACGCAATATATCCTGCATTTACAAACAAGAACATTTTGATGTCACTTTAATTTAAGACATTTCATTGTTGTGTTACCAGAAACAAACAGATCATGTGTATATTTTGAGTAAAGGTTCACACTTTCTATGAAGCCTTAAATAAATAATTCAAAATAAGCATGATTATAGAGTCCATGTTATGTTACTAATGTTATGATATGACATGATGGTCATTATACCTATTGAACATCAAATTTTAATCTTGCCCTTGGAAACAGTAGTTGGACAAAAAAAATCTTGATGGCCAGTGGATGGAGTTAGTTAATTGGGCAGATTCCATCCACTGATGAAGACTGTGAGATGCTGTAAGGATAATACACTTAAAACGTGTTCAGCCTTTTATAACAGCATGAGAATTTATTTAGAAGTGTGACAGACATCTGATTATTAGAATAGAGTAAACATAAAGCTATTACTGCATAATGCACTATGAATGCAATTATAATGTGTTACAGACATTCATTTTAGGTTCTTCTGACATTTAATTGAGGCTGAGTTGAATTTTTTCAATAGCAGCAGAATAGCTGCTTCTTCCTGAAATAGTCATGGAAAATGCCAGAGGAAAAACTGTCTGTTTTGACCATTTACTGACGGGGCTACGTCAGGGTTCAGCTCCCTCAACAATGAGGATTGTGATTTTAAATGTCATTGCCAGCATGGAGCGGCATTCCTGCAATGTGGTCCAACTGGGTCAAGAAGCATTGTGTTCTTATTGTCTGCAGAAAATACATGGCGATAACAATGGGCAGAGCATGGAAAGAGGCCTATCATGCATACAGCAATGACTATCTCTACTTTCCCAGAAAAAGAGGACAAAATGTAGAACCGAGTTTCTCAAAAGTTTGGGCCTATTTCCTTATTTTAGCAGGCATACACTGCACAAATTGGAAGGTAACTGATTTAAATATCAACTTTTCAAATGAGTTGCTGCCTCTTACAATGTTTTTGGAAGGGGTGGAAGTTTTAACACTAGTACACAACTGTTTTCCATTTTCAGGAACAGTAAAACAGCAAAAGTACAACTGTGTATCGTTAAAAAACACCCTCAAATGATATTAATCAATTATCTGCAGGGTGTTTTATTGAACTTTAGAAATATTAAAGATTACTGATATTTCTCTCAGCCTTAGAGTCTGACTTTGACTATTTGATGTAAGTCCTATCAGTGCGCTCACTGATAATATTGGATTTCAGAATTCTATCAAATATGAATCCTTGATATTTGCATTTAAAAACCTTTCTGCTTCAGAAAGAAGATTCACTTTCTGAAGACTGTGCACTGCTGACACATGCCTTATTTACAAAGTGCTATCAAACTCCTAAAACATTCGAGTGGAATAAATGATTAGTTAAAGAACAAAAAACATATAATATGACAAGTTTTAAATGCAAATGTTAAATTTCGTTATTTATCATTTAATGTGAACGTTTACTTTACTTCTACCATAAACTGCATTTGTCATAAAATCAAAGAAAATAAAAGTGGAGTCTTGTGGGATAATTACCCTAGGCTGCGTTTTATGCCTAACCTCGCCAGCCCTTGCTAGAGAGATGTTGAAGAAAATAAGAAGCACTCACAAGGATCAATATCTATTTCATGCTTCTATAGTACCATTGGCACTGTATAATTTATCGCTGCAACAACTTAGTTTTGACCTGCTCTGAGTGCATAAGGGGATATAAAGGTGAGTTTGATCATTTGGAGGCAGATGATGCCCATGGGTTATATGTTACAATCTAAGAAATAACACAGAGTAATTTTCAGTGCAGACTTATCATGAGTGCATCCTCAGCACAGCGGGGGTCAAATGTTTTCTGGGACACTGCACCGTCTCATTGCAGAGCTACAGTGAAGCACCGCACACTTTTACATCATTATAGAACAGTGAATTGCATTACATTGTGTCTGTTTATGATGATGCTTTTAATACTCATTTATACCTCCGAAATCACTCACAATATACCACCCGCTATTTTGGGAAGCTAGGAATACTTTTGTAAGCTTGTTCTAACTGTGAGGCTGTACTTAGGCACAGCGGTGCTTTAAAGTGAATGCAAATGTCAGCGTGCTAATCTGTTCACAATATAAAGACTAACATGCTGATTTTTAGTGGGTATATTAGCATGCGTCCAACTGGCAGTATTGGAAAAATTCTAGTACATTCTGAGGGGGGCAGGAATATCTTAACCAAATTTAATGGCAATCCATCCACTACCTGTTGAGACCAGGTGGCACTTAAGGAAGAGTCAAGGGATCAGCGAAATCAGTAGGGTTCAGCTTCTGTGAACCAAGATTGTCTGTAGAAATCTTACTTTGATAATTAAATACTTTAACTTGCTGGTGGCATTAGATAGAAAGACTGGAGCTCACCAAAGTCATGAGTAGTCATCATCCAGGGTCCACGAATGTCTGTACCAATCCAATCCACAATCCATCCATCAGTTGTTGAGATATTTCAGTCTGGAACAGTGGACCAACTGACCGACATCGTCATATTGAAATATGAAAAGGTTTCCTGTAGTCATTTTAAACCAAATTGCCTTTTGTAAAAATAAGCCAGGTTGTTGTCTCTGTCATTTTAATGCTTTGTACAGTGAGGTGAGATAAAACATACTATTACAGTGAAGTTACGGACCATAAAACCAAAACAATGAGCTGAAAGGTAATAAAACAATCCATAGAGCTGAGGTGAAGGTGAAAATCTCTGTGGGTTTGTCATATATAAATATATTATACATATATATATATGTATATATATATATATATACATATACTATATATATATGGTGTCCTTCTACCTTCAAAGCAGTCTGGCATTCCAACAGTGTTATAAATCCTCAAAGAATTTAGTTCCAAATTCATTGCAAGAGTTAGTCGGGGTTAAGGTTTGGAGTTAACAAATGAGTCCATTTGTTTTAAATTAAGTGGATAAACCCAACAAGTGTACTGAGTGTAAGAGTGTTAAATATTTAGAGACACTATGACATTTTCCATTTATATGCAAGGGTTGTTGCTGCTGTCTTGTCAAAACTTGATTTTAATGCTAATGTCTCTATTGACGAATTACATGGTGCTCTACAAAATGAGACAGTTCTCCTCTTTGTCTCATGAAATCTTTTCTAATTCCAGTAGAATTGAATTAACTCAAAAATGTCCATCAAAAAGGCCATTTTTCTTTTTTAAGATGTTCTGTCTTCCAATAACAGTATACTTATATACCTGAGTAAATGTACCCACCTTTCAACGACAAAGCAATTGACATTCCTGTTAACTTCTCTTAGCATATGGCTTATGTTTGTTTCTATGGCCCATTTGTATTGGTGGTCAGCATGACAGCGACTGAAGCAAAGGAAAGCAGCATCACTGTTCAGTCTTCAGAGGCACGATACTTAGCGGTTATCAGAAGCTCTGCAGAGCTCCACAATCCAGTACAGCCATTCACATTTCACTATGTGACATTCATCAGCTGAGGGATGATGGGGAAGGAGGCAGCCACCGTGACGGTGAGGGATGAAGGACGCGTGCTGGTGCTGGAGTATCATTTACATCAGTGTCATAACAACTACGGGTTTCACATATACATTATTTACAGTCTACTGAAAATAATGCAGCGGGGCAGAAAACAATTTAACTGCAACCAGTTTTACGCTTTACCACCACATGCAATACTGTAAAATGGTTCCCATCTTTCTCTGCCTGACGTACCACCACAGCTCTGACAGAGGAACATCATCGTCTCCACCTGTGGATTGATACTTATTTAACACTATTAATTAAGTTTTGTCAAGTTTGCTTGTGTGCTATTACCACTGGACATTTCAACCATGTGTCCCTTACTTTTAGCTATTGTTTTATCTGTTTGTGTTTGAATGTAAAAACATCTAAAATGTTTAAAAACTCCTTTCATTGTTTTTTTTTAAACATATTAAGACCTATCCCTGTGATAAGCCAATGACAGGATGATTTTATGTTGTTGTCGGCTGGACCATTTTAATGCTGGACCACATTGTATACTTGTTTGCTGCGCTTAAAAATTACATCCAAAAACTGGAGAAACCAAATGGATAGCTGGTAAGCAACTGGAGGAATTACAAGGAAAGAGAATCAGGAGACAGATGGTGAATCAGTGATCTCATCGCTTTTTGAGATTTACAAGTGGGCCATCAGTTAGAAAAGGAACCACTGGTCTAGTATGTTTAGCTGCAACCATTTTCCATGTCTCTTAGCTTATCAACTACTTATCCATTACTTTTGGCTCAGTATTTGATGTGTTAATCCATCAGTTTGATCTATAATGCATTTTATTTTAGTGAACTGTTTGAGCTTCGCTGCTTGCTTATTTACCACCTGGTCTCAAATGCAACAGGTAGAGTTCAGGTGTTACTGGTTAATCAATATGTTGATTTTTTTTTTTTTTTTGTGATCAAAACATAATTTAAAAACAACAACCAAGCATTCTCCTCTACATATCACCTGGCAACTTCTGAAGTACCCGCTTAGGGTGCAAATATCCCTGGTTGGGAATCACTGCTGCATTATACCAAGATTAGTGAAGCTACAACTACTATACAAGAAGAAACCATGAGACATTGAACCTGCCGAGGCAATTAACACACCAAACAGACCTTTTATGATTGCATGCACATTGCATCGTGAAAAAGTCATTAAAAGATGTTTTTGCACTTAACTTACAAACACTGTTTTCCACAGGTGACCAATTACTGTGATGTTTGTGTTGTGCACTGCTCGGCTCCATTAGCAGAGAAAGCACAATTGAAGAAGATGAAATTGCTCTGCAGATATCTAGCAAGACACTCAAGTTCAGCATGATTCATTGACGTTTCTTTTTTTCTCTCCACAGGACTCTGCCAGCCCTGTAGGCTTTTCTGTGAGGAGAAAAAGACAGAGGTGTTCTTTGGATTTTGATGTTGGTTTTCTGTTTGACAGACTTACAGTTGGCTTAAAAAATATAGTTTTGACCTGAAGTGATTTTTCGGTTTTCAATCGTGTAAGTCTTGGTGAGAAATCACACACTGATGATTCATGCCAAGAGTAAAAAACCATGCACCATGCATAAAAGACTACATTCAAGCTAAATTATAATTTCTATCAGGAATTATAATCACACAGTACCTTGAAAAACATATTATTACCATAGGACTTGGATCAACACACAAAGGGGCTGATTGCTGTTTGTACACTTTCTCTGCAGGTGCACACAGGTGTTCCATCTATTAAATGCCTGCTCTGAATTTTATAACAATAAAATACTCCCACACATATTACAAACCAACAAGGGGAAGTAGTATTAATTAGTGTTGATAATAATATTAAATAATAGAAGTAACAACAATAGAATATAACTGTTAATTCAAAAATAATGCAGTGCATGCCAATTAAAGTGTTACCAGACATATTCTGACATATAACAAACTTTTTTTTTTTTCTAATTTCAGCACTGACATCACCTCTTGGATCCACTGAGGAAGCAAAGATGGCTTTTTTTTTGTTGCCGGGCCAGCAAGGAGGCAAACAGAGTTGGAGAGGCCCTCCCCCTTTGAGACTATCCAAAGAATAGCAGTAGGGGGGGGGGGGGGGGGGTTGGGTGTTGGGTTTTTAGCACATCCAGAAATTGAGGACCAAAATCCAGTCAGAAATTGGCAAGACCAGAACATATGACCCAGGGAGATTGGGATATGATGACAACTAGGACACTCTGGAAAAACAGATGGGTACATTTTTGCCAATTTATCACTGGAACTGAAGAATAAAATATAAAAATGTATTAAATATGATAGAATATCATTTGAACTGTATCAGACTGCGTCTCACACAGAGAGATGAAAAATGGGTTGGCGGTCATCCGCGATATCCAATTCCCAAGCTGTCCAGGTGTTGTTTCAAGGTGAGGAACATGTATTCTGTATGATATTGTAGACACAGAAATGAATCCTTTGGTATATGGATTGACTATAAGAATGGCATGTGTGGTGGGTGGTGGGGAGTTTAAAGGTATTTTGAGGCAAACCGGCCTGGAAATAACAGAAGTTGTGACACTGATCATTACGATGAATTTTGTACAAACCAGTCTTCTGTGAAAACCCCATTGTCGAGGTGGAAATGCATCAATAATTCAGCCCCAGATATTTCATATTTGACCTCATACAAAAATTAATACCCTTGTGTTGAGCCAACTTTGAAGAGAGATGAGAAGAAAGATACTCAACAGAAGGGAGATCGGTAAATAAAGAACCGCATCAGTATGAGAAACATGAGCTCTCACTCTTCTCTGCTGCATCCTCTCATGTTGATTGATGGGATCACAGGCAACCTTCGGGTATGAAAAGGAAAACCAAAATCTGATTGCTAAAAACACCAAGCAATGGAGATTGCACAGTGCTGCTGACTTTGTGTTACATTTCTTTGCTTCCCTTTGCTTCAAATTTTAATGTTGACAACTGTCCTTGACTGTCCTTGAATGGTTTTAATGCCCCAAACTAAAACTAATCTCACCTATAAGCATATAAAACATATTCAGAGCTCAAAAAAATGTGCCTCCTAGAATATTAAATATTAGATCTGTAGCCAAATACCTCTTTCTGTGTTGCATAATGAGCTTAACAGAGCCCATATACAATGACCTATGTGGCATTTTGAAAGCACTTGTGCATTTTGGAAAAGGTAAAACGTGGCCTGCTTCTTTGTGGGGTGCTCTTAGCAGCAGCAGTGCATTAAAAGCTTGATTTCCACATTACTGTTATCATTAGTATTATTTTTGCATAATTTTCTGGCTGTTAAATCAATTATGGAGATCTCTAATCACCCGCTCACGCCTGCAGGTACACTGGTGGGGATCTCTGAAAAATAATTTGTAGTGATTAGAGGAGGTGCACGCACTGTATAAACAGTAAACAACGGTTTTGTACGCTTGGCGCGTATTCGGTGATAAAAGAATTTGATGAAACAACAAAAACATGTTGAAAAATGACAGTCTTTAGTCTTAGTCTCAACTGAACGTGTGGTGTATTTCCACATTTGGATTTACTGTCAGGATTATTACACTGTCTTGTACATGTTTCTCTTGTTTACCTACCTGCTGGGAGAGAAAGTAAGACTCAGCCAGTGTCAGCAACATAAGTGCACTGTACCAAATCCAATGTGCCCATGACAACCATTGTAAGCAGGGCTGTGCTGGACATGTAATGACACAGCCTGAGAATTGTATCACAGTAGGCACAAAGGAAATCCATTTGCTTCATAGGACAACTGGAATAAGAGTATTTTCTCATTTCATTGTGTGAGATAGGATGCCTAATACATATTCAGCAGTGATAAGCGGGATACGGAGGTGTTGTGATGGGCTTCGGTCAGGGCTGTGTTTTTTTTTTTTGTTTTGTTTTTTTGTTTTTTTTTTGTAATTATTTCAATTTATTTATTTTCACTGTTTGGGAAATGTTCTATTTTTGTCCCTGGTATTAGCACAGCCGTCTGCGGTGTGGCTGCTGTTGTTGTTGAATCCATACAGACAATGTCATCTGGAATCCGCTGCAGAGATTTCATAGACATGTCAGTCAAACACATCTCTCTGATCACTCTATCAAGCTAAACCCTGGAAGGCGCTACAGGATGCCTCTGGCCACAAAGAACACACTATATAAGAAATTGTTTATTCCACAGGCATCCGGCTTGCTCGGTTCTTATGACTTGGAGTATTCATACTGCCTCTGCATGCTGTTGCTATGAATTGTTTTATATATTTTAATATTTAAATAAAATGTGGACAATGAATTTGAATTGTATTATATTCAAATCTATTCAGATTTACTAGTACTACCATATTGATATTCAAAGCAGTGCTTTGACATTTTAGAAAGTATGCTGAGTCGCTTTCTTCTGAGAGTTAGATAAGAAGTTTGATACCACTTTCTTGTCTGTGCATTAAAGGAGCTCTTTTATGTTTTTTCTGCCGCCAAACGTGACTTCTTCCCTGGAGCAGCTGGTGGTGATTGTCACTTGACAAAAACTATAGCCATTATTGCGTTGACAAGAGGTTATGCGTCCTCAGGGCAGACTGGAGGCTACAATGAGCCGCTATTGGAAAGTGACGAAACAGGCCGGGGCTAGCTGGTTAGCATGCTAACTTCAGTAAAGGAAAAAGAGGTGATAGAAAAAGACTTAACATTGGTGTTGCTTTCCACCACTGGAGACAGCGCCTGGTGAGTAGAGGAATGAAGTTTGATGCTGAACTCGCAACGTTTCTTCAAGACTGGAAAGTAAACAGCTGCTAATGCTAATGTTAGCTATGTAGCAATGGCAAAACTTAGAGAAATAGCTCCTTTCAGCACAATTAGCCAGGAGGTGATTAGGCTAGCTTAGCAAAAAGACTGTAATCAGAAGGGCACAGCTAGCTAGCTTGGCTCTCAAAAATATACCAGCTCTCCAAACATTAATAATTAGCAAGGTCTATTTTGTTTGTGAAACAGAAATAATTACAGCACATGAATAATCAATTATTTTTTTTACAGCTTATTAAAAAATACAATAATTATGATACAGTGTTTAAAATGGGCCTTGGTATGTGTATTCTTTAAGAGTTAGTCTTCAATCCTGTCACGTACAACTTACACTCACCGAGCACTTTATTGGGAACACCTTATTAATTCTGGGTAGGACGTCCCTTTACCTCAGTTCTTAGTGGGATGGATTCCACAACATGTTAGATTCTGCTCCATATTGACATGATTGCATCACATTATTTCTGCTGATTTGTCAGTTGCACATTCACGCTGCCAATCTCCCGTTCAAATGCATCCCAAACGTTTCTGCTGGATTCAGATCTGACTCGATTAATTCTTGGGAAACTTGGTTCATTATCATGCTGGGACTAGCCATTAGAAGATGGTAAACTGACCACAAAGGGATGCACGTGGTCAGCAGCAATACTCAGATAGGCTTTAGCATTCAACCCGTGATTGATTGGTATTAAGTGTGCCAAGAAAATAATCCCCACACCGTTACACCACCGCCAGCCTGGACAATTGACACAAGACAGGTAGGGTGCATGGATTCATGCTGTTGATGATTCAGCTGTCCAGTTTTAATGAGCCTGTGCCCACTGCAGCCTCAGATTTCTCTTCTTGGCTGGCAGGAGTGGAACCTGACGTGTTCTTCTGCTGTTGTAGCCCATCCACCTCAAGGTCGTTCGTTCTGAAGAAGCTTTTCAACGAGGCATTTCCGTCCGCAGAGCTGCTGCTCACTGAATGTTTTTCTTTTTGTTTTTCACACCATTCAGAGTAAAACTCAAGAGACTGTCGTGAGTGAAAATCTCCAGAGATCAGCAGTTTTAAAAACACTCAAAGCAGCCCTTCTGACGCCGACAATCATGCCACAGCTGCAGTCACTGAGTCACATTTTTCCCCCCAATCTTATGTTTGATGTGACCAATAACTGAACTTCCTGACCTGTAGATGCATGATTCTTTCCATTGCAATGCTGGTACTACATGCTGACCGGATAATTGCATGAATAAGCAGGTGTTCTTCATAAAGTGCTCGTTAAGTGTATGTATACACTATCAGTTTGAGAGTAACACAAATATTTCCCCAAAACTTGAACTAATCTTATTTTCAAAACAGGTTGAGTTGTGTGTGTGTGTGTGTGTGTGTGTGTGTGTGTGTGTCAGCTGGGCGTGGCTCCCTGGTTCCTGCTCCCTCCAAGTCTCCATACTCACCTGCTTCTCATCATGCAATCAACTCCACAACCTGCTGCAGTACAAAGGACAGGTGCAGCTCACCATCCTTCGCCAGATTGTTCTTTCACACCACGTCGAGTGGTATAAACGCTACGGCCAAAGAGTGATGCCAACTTGTCGCTCTGTGTCTGTTTTCTTGGACTTTTTTTTAGGGGGGGGAATCCAGTTTGATCCTTACATCTACAACCCTGCCGCCTGCCACGCTCAGCCCAGCCCTGTCTCACCTGCTTGGATTTCTGTCTGTTTGCCCAACTCAAGGGGATTCCTATCTGTTTGCCCAACCTCCGCCATCATCTGCCATACTTTCCACAGTCTCTCGCCAGCATTGCCATCACCAGCCCAATTCCCCACAATCTAAATAAATTATAACAAAAGACTTGCTTCACCACCATTCTGTGTTCTGTTCTGTGGGTTCAGCTCCATACTAAAATGATGGGATATTATGAATAAAATGCCAGTTTGTGACGGGAAAATGTCCTTCAGTTGTGTTCCTAATCGAGTTCCCATGGAATAACCGTGGCATTTAATACGGTTGTTAGGATACAAAACATACAAACTGTAATAGCAAGACTTTTTAATAGAATATTGACATGCTTTTGAATGATCAATACAGTTCTTGGTCTTGGTATAAAGCACAGATTATATGGCGTTTCAAAACACTTTTTCAATAGCTCTCTCCTGTCTTAGTCCACAAGTAGCTCTGAAAGCACACCTGATACTACAGTGCTTACCAGCAGAGAGGTAGAATAAAGAGTTTATGAACCATGGACCTCTCACAGACTGACCGGCTACACACTGACTGAAAGCCACAGTCTATCTTTAAGAACACGCCTTTCACATCCAGCTGCTGCACGTCATGTGCTGAAGGGAAGAAAAAGGAGACGGAGACGAACAATAAGCTCTTACACAGCAACCCCGTTAACCTCCTGTAAGAAATGAAACACTGAGTCTTTTAAAATACGTTTTATTACGTAGAAACCAAAGACAAATTGTGCGATATTCACATTAGAATGGTTGTCACAAACTTATGTTAATGGCATTAATTTCACCAAAGAGTCGAGTTCAGACAATGAAAATGTCATTTCTTTGTTCCAGTGTTTCAGCAAACAGGTAGAAAAAAAACCAAAAAGAAAACATAGCATGTTAACATCAAGTAATACAGTGCTATGGTACAAATGTTGTATAAAAGACTCGCTGCTGCATTCAAAATGAACCTCTTTAAACAAATCCGCCCACCCTACGCCCACTCACACATATGGATAATGATAATGCAGTTTCAGTTAGAGGACTGGTTTAGGTCTAAATCTAATCTGCAACAGGGTCCACAATAACAACAACTGTACTTCACAGTGTAAATTAGCTTCATTATATTTACACAAAACACAGACAAGACACACGAAGCCTAAAGAAAGAAAGAAAAAAAAAAAAGACTTAAAGTACAAAATATGAGCCACTGTTTTAATGAATATTAGTTAGTTGCCACTATGTGCTGCACAGTTTGAGCCTCTTTTGTGAGGATTTAGATTTACTGTCACTTAAGGTTAGCCATGTATAATTATCTTTAAAGGGTTGATTTGGAAACAGACAGGTATGGTTCAGTTTGTTATTTTCCCTTCAATGATCACGGTTCATCCCTCTGACCCATCTTAATGCCACACAATCAATCAGACGAGGTTCTCTGAGAAGCTGGTTGTGATCCAGATTTCCCATAGCAACCGCAAACTGACACTCTCCCCCTTCTTCTGAAGAACACATGATGATCTGATGCTTCAAATCAGTGCACCGAGGTGATTTTCCTTTTAATGTCTTTAATTAAGTCCATCAGCATGTTGTTTTATGTCAGAAAACAATTAAAGCCCCTTTAGCAGTGGATCTCGTAGGCAACCTGTGATCCGAAGAGGAGGCTCTGACTGAGGAAGAGCTCCTCCGGGTCCGTCGTTAGGGGTCCCTCTCCTCCGTCTGCTGGGTTTCTGCGAAGCCCCATTCCCCCCGATCGGGTCAGTGTCTGCACCATTTCATGGTCCAGGAGAGCCTCCTTCATTCCCTTCTGCTGGACAAACCCGCTCATCATGGGACACCTGGAAGAAGAGGACCCCAGAACGGGTTTGGCCCGGTTGAGGACGTACATCTCGTGGCCGTGGTCATCGCGGTACTCCTCCAGCTGAGCAAAGGTGGTGGGTCCATCAGAGTAGTCATTCACGTAAAGGATGCTCTCTTCCTTGCTGGTACAGTAGGATCCCCCTTCCTCTTTGCGGTACTGCTGGTGACGAGTGTAGATCATAATCAGGAGGAGAACGGCAGTCAGCGCTAGCAAGGAGATGCCCACTGCAATGGCGGTTTGTGTGGCGGGGCCCAGAGCACTGAAATCCATGCTGTCCTGCTCATACAACGGCTCCTGGCTCACGTCCAGAACCTCTGGTTGGTAGAAGGAGTTAGACGAAGAGGAAACAAAGGAGTGCGTGTTGGAACGAGGCCAGAACTGGGATGAATACGAGGAAGAAGACATGTTGACGGCCAGGTGAAAAGTGACTTTGGCTACACCACCAGGGTTCCAGGCCTCACACTCGTAGCGTCCAGCGTGCGCTACGGTCACATTGCTTAGAAACAACATGCCGCTGCCCATGTCCGGGTCAAAGCTGTCCCTCTCGCCCCCTTCCTCAGCTCCACGCACAAGCCCGTGGATCCCGCCAACACCTCCCACCTTCATCCCTCCACTGCTGGGCAGGGCTGTCACCACTCCTCCGGCCCCAGGCCTGAAGAGCTCACCGTTAGGCCCCAGTTCTTGAACCAGGCCTCGAGGTGATAACTGGGCCTTGCCGTGGGAGGCTTTCTTCCAGGTCACCTGAGGCTGAGGGTATCCTGAGGCCTGGCAGGAGACTCTGAGGCTCTCCCCTAGTCGCACGGTCAGGTGACTGGGCTCCAGCTGAACCACGGGGGGAATGCAGACCAGGCTGTTTGGGGCCACCTCCACCAGGCTGAGGTGGGAGAGGCGAGGCGGTTCTGAGCACATCAGCTGACGCTGCTCAGCAGAGCTCAACAGACGCTGGCCGTCTTTGCTGATCCAGGTTCTTAGCCAGCCAAGAGCGCAATCACAGCGCCATGGGTTCTCTGGAAGAGAGGAATGGAGTCAAACAAGGGAAACTTGGGTTAAACCAAGTTTATTTTGTTTATGTTCCGTTTTGACAACCACTCCACGACTAATTGTCCCTCTCTTTTTTAAATCATGTTTTTGAGGGATTTTTTTTTCTCATTGAAGGTCTACTGTTGGCTGAAACTCTTTAATATGTAAAATATGTATAAGGGCACTTCACTTCACTCCACATCAGTCCGTTGGTTGTGGCTAGTTTAAAACGACAGTGGTAGTGTGTGAATTTCAGTGCTCTGACAGTGCTTTCTCAGCAGCGTCGGTTCTTCAGAATTGTGTTACGGAAGCATTAAATTCAATCTTGGAGGATTATGTCACATTACTGTAAGACATAATGTCTTCTCTCTCTTTGCCTACCTGTGACACGTAGCACCTGCAGGCTGACAAGTGGTTTGAGGGACGAGGCTCCCAGGGTGCGGAGGTGATTTCTGCTGAGGTCCAGCAGGGCCAGAGATGACAAGCCAGACAGGGCTTGCTCTGCCAGCAGCTCTATGCTGTTTTCCTGCAGGTGGAGTTCCTGCAGACGCTGCAGACAGCGAAGAAAGACGCACAGCGGAGGATGGGAAATGTGAACGAGTTAGTTAAAGAGGGAGGAATGGAAATGTCAAATGTGAAGAGGATGACTCAATTCCACTAGACTCAGTCTGTGCGGTATTACTGTATGATAGAGATTAGTAAGACATGCTGTCGTGAATTGGATTTACAGTCACAGATGTCATCTTATATAATCCATAAAGAGGAATCCCATATTGAAATTGCTTTGGCTTTGCTGGCAAAAACTAAGGTTTTAGGAACGCTTTACCCAGTCTGTGCATTAACCATTGCCAACCAGTCATCCAGTCCTTTATCTCACATGCACTGACCTGCAGTCCCCTGAAGGTGTGGTCCTGGACTCGAGTGATCTGGTTGCCGGCGAGGTAGAGGATCCGGAGGTGCTCCAGACCCCGAAACATGTCAGGGGTGACCAGATGGATGAGGTTGCCATTGAGAGCAAGTTCCAGCAGCTGCCCCTGGCTGAGGAACGCCCCGGGCTCCAGGGCCGAGATGCTGTTGTTCTGGAGGTAAAGGTAATGGAGGCTGCCCAGGCGAGTCAAGTCCTGAAGACGGATCTGCACTATAGCGTTATCCTGGAGAAAGATGGTCTTTAGGGGGAGAAAAAGGGAATGAAATTAGCAGAACGATCACAGATTGATTGCATTAGGGGAACAGAGGAAGGGATGTGATGTTTGAGTCGGTGTTTGTTTTGTACTAGAAAGTGAGCGTGGCCTGTTCCTGTGCCGTGCTCAGTGGGTAGAAAAATGCATTAACCATGAGGAGAGATTACATTAGCAACAGGGCCACTTTTAAACCTATGCTCTCGCAGGGCTGTGCAAAGCTTTGGATATATGTTAATGCAGGCAATACAAACAATGTGCGATGAGCTCGTCCGGGATCGTGATAATAATGACAGTGACAATGTGGCTTGTGCAGCGTTTTTTTTTTTTTTTTTTTTTCCTGTTTTGTGCTTCAGTTCTCTTGCCAAACGCTGCAGAAGCCCTTGTCGGAAACATCTTCAAACAAAAAAAAAATGATTGGAGCTATATGAGAAGTGCACAAATACACAGCTGTCTGCTTGATTGGTCATGTGCATTCACTGATGACGTTTTCCCAGAAAGCAAACACGGGCCATGAGGTAAAGTATGATTGAGGAGATAGACCTGCTGAATGAGGTTAATGGAACAATTTATGCAGGACATGCTTTCCATTAATATTCATAAGCTGCAGTAATGTTGGGGGGCCTGAACCCGAGAGGAAAAGACGGTGTGATGTTAAACATCTTCTCAACAGATGATCAGAGGGCGTGCGAGAGTCACTTTCTGTGCAAGAATGAATAATTACACAGCCAACAGCACAGCCCCTCCCTTAGGCTTACATCAAAGAGGGTCACGGCGAATTGATTAACCACAATCATTTCAGGGTAATAAGAATGGATCAGAGAGGAAGTCAACTGATACAAAACCACTGGGGCAGGAGGAGGAAGGTGGCGGTGGGATGGGGTGGGGTGGGGTCAGCTGCTATGCACTACAGCATCTAGTGCCTTAACTTATTGTCAATCAGCCAACTGACCTCAGTGACAGAAGGGACACCCTGAGGGATTTCTTTGATCCCAAGAGATCCACACTCCACCGTGAGGCTGTAGCAGCGACAGCCGGAGGGGCATCCCAGGGACGGCTGAGGGATGAGGGCTATTACGAGCAGGGTGAGTCTGGAGAACCACGAGAGGACCATAGTGGTTTTACAGTCGGCCTTCACAGACAAAACCTGAGGGGAGAAGGCAGAGAAGTAAACATTAATCACTCACCACGGTTACAACCACTACAACCTTTTTTTTTTTTTCACGGTAATGTATTTCATCCTCAAAGGTGAGACTGACAGGAGCTGCAGATATGTTGTGTATGCAGATGACTGTGGAATGGCAAGGGAGGATTGATAAAAAAGCAAGGCAACATAAGAGTATCTCCTCATCCCTGCCTGTTTTCCATTCAGCTGTGTCTAGTCAGTGGAATTGCAGCAGCTTCTATTATGGGCTTCAATTAATTAAAGATGTGATAAAAGATGCGCAGGTTGCCTCAAGGACCTCTCTCTTGTCTTTTTAATGCATGCACAAACACACTCACACACTCCACCTCTATTTCTGTCTTTGTCTTTGTCTTACAAAGGCTCTCTCACACACACACGTGCAAATGTGCTGCACAGAGACAGAGGTTTGTGTTTTGACCCCCCCACCCCCCCGTAATCTCAGAAACCACATTTACCTCCTCAAAGCAAATCTCAAGTGGTAACCAGCTCTAATCCGCTGATCAAAAACATCAGCACTGGCTGCTTGCTACACCTTACAGCAATATCTTCCTTTGATATAAACCCATCACTGAGCAACTCATCCATGCACTTTTTTATTTTTTATTTTTTATTTCTACACAGCCTGGAAGGGATTTATTGTTCCGCTTGACTGTTCACATCAAAACGGCCTCAGACTCGCCGTCCAATACCGTGTAGCGCTGCAGTGTTCACAATAGTTCATCGGCAGCAGATCACGTGAAGATACCGCAGGGCTGGAGACATGATACATGTTGAAATGTCACACTGAGCCCCGTCATTCTGCTCCAGCGACAGCAGGTAGATTTATTGCGCTTTGCTGAGCCTGCCCGCCTCGTTCTAGAGAATCTTCATCCAGTGGAGAAGCAGGCATCACATTGATCCAATCTAAAGTCTCACATTGTTATAAAACATTCATGCGCAACCCCGGCCGTGTCTCTGTATCCCATTAAGCTTGTTTGACTTGTGAAATTTCTAGTTTGCTTAAGATTGCAGAATCACCCAGACAGTTAATTGATAGCATTTAGATCTTGCTCCGAATGATTTTGGAGATCATCTCGTTTATTAATTATTAGAATGCACACAGATCTCATTCCAGCGCAGTGATGAAAGGGTCTGAAACAAACTGTGACTGATAAATATTCAGCTTGCAGGGTGTTTGAACTGTTCTGTCAGATTGATATCTAGTGTGTCTCATTTGTAGTGTTATAATCCACAACAGTAATTTAATGCGAAAGCAGCAGTACAGTGGGATCATTGTTTCAGTGGCTCAGAAGTCATTCTCAGTGCAGACACACTGCATTATTAAGAAAATGAGCAATGAACTGAGTTTTAATATTGCATGTTTGATTTGGAGCACATTTACGGGGATATCCAGCTAGATTAATACAATGTGACCTACATAAGCTGTTCAATCGTCTTCTCTCAGCGAAAAACAGAACTAAAACTTATTAACAAGAGCATGCCATTTCCTCTCTAGAGCTCTCCAAACAAGCATGGAAAGAAATTATGTATTTCTATTGTTGCGAGGAGAAAGCACAAAAATTGAATTTTGAATAAGGCCTTGGTCTGTCATTGAGCTTTTGTTACTTTCACAGTGAGATGACTTTTAAATAGCTTTGGCTTACTTGAAAAGTGTCAGAAAGGGAACCAGAGAGGGAGACACTCGCCTGCCCTCAGCTAAGAATACACGCAGAACAGGAAGCACAGTCTGATATTTGTTGTTGGAATATGTGCCCAACATCAATGCAAATGACTCCCTGCCAGGTAGAGAAAATAGCTTATGCATTTCTCTGCTCTTTCTGCATTACTCCATCTTTTTTTTTTTTTTTTAAAAGAAAGAAAAAAGAAAGAAAGGAAGAAGCCTGAGTGGCAATCGCGCCACGTATTCACTGTCAGGACAAGTGTGATGAGAGACGAGGATAACCTATGGAGTTCTCAGGGTCTGCAAACAGACGGAAGGCGAGGACAAAAATAAAACAACAGTTGGGCAGAGGCGTCTTTAAATACTGCTGCTGACTGCAACTTGTCTCGCAGTGTACTGTAAGCTGCACTGTTTCAGGTTCAGTCTGCCCCTCGCTGTGCTTGACTCTCATCTTTTGTCATGCTGATGTGGGATTTCAGTGGTAAGAGGTCAATTTGTTCATTTCAGTCTCAGTAATCCTCTGTGGAACATGCGTAATCTGCACAATCAGATGCTTGTTAGCTAAGCTGCTCTCGGCGCTGTCTACGTTTTTGTGTGCGTGTGTGTGTGTGTGTTGGGGGGGGGGCTGCTTTTTTTGGCATTAAAAAACGAGGTCAGCGATATATCTCTATTGACTGTGGAAATGTGTAAATAGGATGATTAGAGCCTAATGTTGTTGACAAGAAGTCTGAGTGTTAGAGGACAGTGAAGGCAGAGACCTGCAGGGGCAGATGTCAGTCAACAAATGCCAAAGGAAATCTAATAAACTGCACATCACACCACATCACACAAAGACTGTTCAGCATTCAGTATCTGCATCTACCTCCAAACAGGAATCTGCAAACATCTCTGCAAACATTATTTTTTGCACTGGACTCCAGAGCAGCCTGAAGTGTGTTTATTTGGGCATTTCTGAAATTACAATTGTCTCTTTATTCTTGACATAGTGCTTTGTTTTCACGCCCCAAACAAATCATACACTGCTGAACAATCACAGCTCGGCTGGTCAAATATTCACAGCACAGAAAATTCACTGCATAGTGTTTGCTGTGATTTCTTTCTTCTCTTTTTTTTTTCCAAGGAGGGTCGGTGTTGATGTGCTGGAGGTGCAGCAGACAGCCAGAGTGCTGCAGGCAGAAGCAAAGTTCACATCCCTGTGCTGCCACCGGTGCAGGTCGGCCTCATCTGTTGTTATGGTAACTCTTGTGATGAGGGAAGGTCTGCTTGTGGGGCCCGAAGGCCAGGCACAGTTCCTGTGAGCTGGTGTTAGGCAAACAGCTCCACTGAAATAGAAGCTGTCATTTCCCGGGGAAAATTGCTCACAGGAACTTGAGCTATGTGATGACCCAGAGCTAAATCGTAAATTCTCTTTTAGTCTAACTCTCTTTCTGCAGCGTGAACTTTTTCCTCTCCTTTCCCCGCTTTTACTCTCCTGCTTCCTCACTGTTTCTCAGAAAGCCTCCATCATTTTCCCTTTCTCCGTCTCTGACCTCTTTCTTTTCTCATCTCTCGTCCTTCTGCTCTGACTGACAGGTGCTAAATCATTTGTCTCAGAGCATCCTTTTGTCCACAAATAGACTGAGGCCAAGGCACTGGGAGAACACTGTGGCGCTAACCCAAGAGTAACACACTGACTTTGAGCGATAGTTTCCACCAAATAGCACACACAAGCACATGCACACATACACATACACACGCTCATAAACATGCGTAGCACACCTACAAAGTAGCACTTGTACACAAGCACTGGCCACCAACATTCACGGACAAACACTCTGACACTGGCAGGCACACATGCAAACACACACACAGACACACAGACACACACACACACACACACACACACACACACACACACACACACACACACACACACACACACACAGACACACACACACACACACGCTTATGCACTCGCACGTCCTGCCTACGACTGGCAGCAGCCATCATCATTCACAGACACAGACCAAGTCAGATGCAAACAGACAGCCATACACACACACACACACACACACACACACATATTTTTGTGTCAGTGGTAAAGGAAGCTCTGCTCAGTTAATAAGCCAGCATTGATTTCTTTATTTTTCCACTACTAGTCTGTCCAGCTGGGCTCCCCAGCCATTGATTTTCACCATGAAAGCAGATGTTTTTTAGGGTGGGTGGGCTGTGGGCTGTGCGGGGGGGGGGGTTTACGGGGGGTTGGGACTGTATTTGCGAATGTCTGTGTCGAAGAGAAACAAAGTAAATTAGTGCATGTTGCTCGCAGCTGGGATACTTTGTGCGTAGCTCACTGTCAGTGTAGCTCAAGCAGCAGCAGCCACTTCTCCCAGCGGAGCTTTTAGTATAAAAACCTCACTCCATCTCCCTATACTTAGACAAACTCGATAAATCTTTGCTTTTTAAGAGTTCACATGATAAACTGCTGTGACAGGTCTGCCTGCCATGTAGAGGCTGTTGTTGGTAATGGAAGCAGGCCAACAGAGAAGCTCAAAGGTTATTGATATAAACTGCATGGAGGCTCAAAATCAACCCAGAAACTCAGATTTCGTCTGTGGAACCAGCCACACTTATTCCTCTGAGCACAGCAGCACCGTTACTCCAGCAAACCAATGATGATATATATATTGTCTGCTCACGTTCAACAAGTTGTTTCAGTGCTGGAATCCTTGCAATTCAACTTGAGCTGTGACTGATAATTGAGAAACTAAAAGCACAATGGCAGCTGTATGACTGCATAATCAATATCCATTTTACACAGAAGATTTACTTTTATGTGCTCACTGTCCAGGAAGGGCGATGGTAACATCTCATCATTATGACTCAAAGCTTAAAAAGATATTTTAAACATATTTTAGCCCAGTGACACTTTCCCTTTTTGTATTCTGTGCTTTCTTTCCTCTAAATCCTCCTCCTCTTTGTCTGCATGACTAAACAGCTGTGTAAAAAACATATGAATAAAAAGGAGCTTCAAGTATTATGCAGACGAAAAACATATTGATTTTGCAGATAAATATAACGATATAAATATACAGATGAAATATATCAAATACAGAACACGGCAGCATTTGTAATAATGCAACTTTTATAAAAGGTGACACAATTTATGAATCTGCTGCCAGTGTGTTTAGTAAATGCTTGAATACAATGAGAGACAGAGATACACACGCACACACACACACACACACACATATGCACGCACGCACACACACACACACACACACACACACACACACACACACACACACACACACACACACACAACAACAACAGCTGAAGACTTAGGCACCTTTATAACAATTTGGTGTTATGTCTCTAACGCTTGTTAATAATGGATAACTCTTCTCTATTAGACACCTCTGCTGATTTATAGCACTGAACTTACTAAGGATTAATTGAGAGTTTACCAACATTTATAACTGCATGTTACCAAATGGAAAGGATAACATAAGCCAAATGGATTTTCCACAGCCTGGCAACAGAAAATGTGTTTTCATTAATGGCTTATATCTGATGATCTGATCTCTAAAGGATTATTAAATGCTTTCTTAACCACTGAAAAAGCCAGTGGTCACAACTATAGACCGACTGACACTGGGCTTTTGAGGCTGATACCAAGATCAATATTTGGTGTGTTTAAAAAATCTGATAACACACACATGATGTGAACAAACAATCTTAATACATATCCACATTTCTTTTTTGTGTGGCCACAGTAGATACTGACTGGGATATGTCACAGTTGAAAAATAACCATGTCAGAGCTCTCTGGTGGACAATCTATGTCATGGTGACACTGTCTCTAAATGACCTCAAACCTACTTTGGCAGTTCTGTGCTGAAATGTCTTGTTGCTTACTGGCCAACGTATACAAGATACTGAAATATGTCTGCAATAAGCAGATTCATACATTGGCCTGATCTATCAGTCAAGCACCTCTTACAACCAATAGACCTTGTATGAAGTGTGAAAGCGGCGCTCTTTATACAACTTATAATTTAGACATTACCTCAATTTCTTGTCATTTACCATCTGACATATGCGCTGATACAGACATACAGCATCTGTGATATGCCAGTAATGGTCGACATGTCATCCCAGCCAGTTTATCAGTTGTGCTCCACTCAAAATAGAAAGTAATCATCTGTACATCATTAACAGTCTCTGGTAACCCCAACTCTGAAAGGAATTCTCACTTTCATGAGGGATGAGATGCTGGACACCTCCCTCATGTTTGTCCGTCAGATATGAACCTAATCCGTCGACACAGTTAGCTTAGCTTAGCTTAGCTTAGCATACAGCCTGTATCTGGCTACCAGCATCTCTAACACTCGCTTATTAAGTTAATCAATTAAGCCGTGACTACCAGGAGTCTCGTTGTCAATGTAAGTTTGCCATGTAAATGAATAGGGCTGGGTAGTGCCACTGATTTCCTGAATCAATTCGATTGTGTCTCAGAGATATTTCAGTTACAATACCAATTTTGCTCGGATATGAATGAAATTCTCCGAGAACTAATGCTGTACATTGTTCCTTTAACCTGGTGCATTATCAAAAATATAACTGTTCACGGTTTACACGGACACGCGTCTCAAGAAATAATAGGTAAGTAATGTGCGTTGCTAACGTACCCTGGTGCACTGACTACAGCGTGAACCAACAGGTGCACACAGCTTCTTCTATCAGCTTCTTCTTGCACATCTTGCATATGGATTTGCTTTGCTGTCTTCATAGTTTTTAAAATCCGAAATACAACCACACATCTGCCTTTAGGCCTGTGCCTTCAGCGGAGCCACGTCTGCCATGTTTTTGTCTCTCATGTGACCAGATCTTGTTGCGCCAGAAGGGTGGTCATGCAAGACTAATAGGGTTACAGCTTCACACAAGAGACTGTAAAAGTCAAATATTAAAAGATCAATCTCTGGATTTTATAAATCAATGTTGGATTATTCAAATGAAAATTGATTTGAATCAGAGAATTGAAATTTTTCAACCCAGCCCTAGTAATGCACGTGTTATGTAAATATGCTAAGCTAACCTGCTGGCTGTAGCTTCATATTCACAGTACAGGTGTGAGTGTGGGATCGTTAGAAAGAAAGCAAATAAGTGTATTTCCCAAGATGTCAAATTATCCCTTTAAAGTGATGAAAACCAACAAAACCAACAAAAGTGAATGAGACATCAACTGTGTCTGTGTCTGTCACTCGGGTATTTAGCAAACATGCCAGCAGCAGTGTCACGTTAACTGTCAGCGTTTCCTGCTCCTCTCTGTGTCAACATCACCTGTCTGACACTTGCTCGTTTTTTTGTGTCACCTCTTTTCAAATGTCAATTTTCTCCGCTCTGTCTTTTCTTTCAAACGCACACACACACACACACACGCACACGCACACACACATGCACACTGTCCATTCTAATTGTCAAGGTTGGTTGATGCAATCGATCACAGCAGTTTCATTCACAGTAGCTTCATCTGACGGGCTGCAGAATTTATGAGTCAGTGGATTATGCCAGAGCAGAAGGAGGTGGTTTGATTTTTATATTTCTTTTGCACCATTTTCATGTTTCATGTTTCACAGTGTAATGGATGGGTAAGATCAGACAGGTTGGGAGATGGATGAAGCGGAGTCACATCCTCCTCTATTGAGGAGCACAATCCGTTGCATTTTAATGTATTCTTCAATTCTGATAAAAGTATTCACATGAATAGATTTGTATTTGATTGCTTTTTTAAAGACGTATCATTGTGTTTCCCCCTGGTGTTCCAGATGAGAGAATCTGAATTGTAAATATTACTCCTTTTGATGGCAGTTCAGTCGAAAGTGCAGGTATTACTAGAAGAGCAATGAAAGTGTGTGGGAAAGTGTGTTTGTGTGCGTGTGCGTGTGTGCGTGCGTGTGTGTGTGTGTGTGTGTGCATTTGTGTCCAAAAATGAAAGGAAAGCGATGCTTCCATAACGATTGTTTATCGTCCCACTATACTGCATTTCAGTAATACTGGGTGTGCAGTAGTGCCTGCAGTAGAAGTCTTTCAATCCTCATAAATTATGCCAAGGAAGTGACAGCATCTCTTAACTGCAAGTGAAACATGTCAAATGTATGTGAAATTACACTCTGCCATGTAGGCTATATGCTTATCAGTACAGTGTGGAAATAATGAAACTGTAAAAGTAATAATTTTTTTCTCTTCTCTTGCATTTTCTCCTTTCAGCTGATCTTTGCTGTCTGCCCATGTCATTCTCAAGTCAGGCCAGAACTGGGGGTGCTATACAATTACAGCCAAGAGAGATTTCAGTCATCATTGTCTGGCAGACACCAGCCAATGAAAAATTAAAGATCTCTGCAGGCGTAAGAAGTCAACTTGTCTGTATGGATCTGTCCACACAAGACAGATACCCCACCCTCGGAGTTAAACAAACGAGGTCCTGTCCAGGGGCCCGCTGTTTGGCTCCACACTGCCTCATGAGCAGAATAGCAATTAACCAGAGGGACACGCATTAAAACTCAGACATTAGCAAAGGAACTGTGGCACTCACAAGTCTGAATGAGGAGACATGGCAGTCGTCCTGTAGGGACAGGATAGTATGGAACAATAACCTAGTAGTGACCTAATCACAATACACTCTTCTTGGCATCTGCCGTAGTGTCACTATAATATTCCTGCCAGATTGCCTTTAAGGTGTGTGCTGTGCTCAGCAGTAATCTTATTATACTTCATTTTTTCCAACACAACAGTATCACTTGAATGTTCCCATGTGATTGGAATACAGAATGGCTCTGCAGGGAAATTGGTAGTTTTCTTTCAAAATGTGTAGTAAGAGATGAAGATAGCAGTTTTAGTGCTGTAGTACTGCGACATGATGGGACAAGCTGTAGACAATTGAAAGTCCTGAATCACTGCTGTGACAACTTTGTTATTAAATATTTTTTCAGTTGATCACCTTCTGAATTGTGCGTTAATAACAAAAACAACAAAACCATTTAAAACAACAGATACGGCTGGTTTGTTAGTCTATATCATAGGATTTAAAGGAGACTCAGTTGCTGCCACTTTATTAGGTACACCTTGCCAAAACGAATGCAGTGTAAAACAGCAGTCTTCCAGTAAATAAATCTTTGATGTCATCTTTCGTTGAAACTGTTTCAGTGGGGTGTTAATTCAACTTTGATATAATTTCAGAGGCTGTAATTAGTGGTGCTGCTGAATTGTATAGGTCACTATTTATTTTATATACACTCATTGGCCACTTTATTAGGCACACCTAATGCAGTCCAATACAACAGCCCTGCCATTATCTCTATATATAGAAAGGTCATAATGTGCAGTTTTTTAGGCACAGGTGTCAAATAGACTACACATGGACTGTATTTCTATACTATTAGAGGGATGTGCGATTCCAGATAGTGCATAGAAGGGTTTCTCAATTGGGGTTTGTAGTTTATGGTGTTATTCAATTTTATTGTGTTAATTCAGAAGCATATTTAGATTTATCCACTCCATTCATATCAATGAGGTTACACAAAATATTGGCGTAACTCTGTATAAGCAGTCTATTTATTATTTTTTATAAAGTTATTAGTTAATTGAGCACATAATAACATGAAATAATAACATTTAGAGCAAGTGCTACTTGGCATACATCAGTGATCTTCAGTGTGGGATTCGGGTGCCTTCAGGTGCGCCTGGGTATCAAAATAACAGCGTTTGATTTCACTTTAACTTCATTCCTCAGATTATTCCAGTTACAAAACATCATTTGTTTCACTCCCACTCTATAATCTCCTGAAGTACACTGCAGGCGGTTTTATACTTCAACAAATATCAACACAAAACAATCTTCCTCTGTGGGTTTTTCTGGGATTAAAATGCATTAAATGTCAAATAGGGTCGCTACCAAACAACATCCTCTGAGACCCTCCCGTGTTACTATCCCAGGCGCACACTGTCCCCCTTTTCCTCAACACACAACTGCGACCTACCGTTTCTCTGCGTGCACGGACTTGATCTTGGCAGTAGTCTCCTCACTTGCTCGAGCGACTTAATAGACAAAAAATAAAAAATATATATATGTATATATATATATGTATATATAAAAAAAAAAAAGATGAATCCCACTTCAAAATCACTGCAGATAAATGAGCCAGAGCATTGTTTCCCTCCCTCCGCTCCGCTCGCTTTTTTCTCCCTGGCTCCTGACTGGGCAGCGGTTTAGAGTCCACACAGGCTCAGCTCGTCCATTGTAATTGGATGCTGGGAGCCGGAGGAAACTGCTCGCATCTGCCAAAGCTGGACGTCAGCGCTGATGATGGTCGATTTAGACTCTTATCTCCCTCTTCTGATATTGTTTGCGGCTTTGATTCGCTTTTCCTTTTTTTTCTTGCCTTTTCCCTGACGTTACAGTCTAACAGTGACCTACTCCTCTAATTATCCCTGCCTGAATTGACTCCCTCCCCCTTTCTCTCTCTCTCTCTCTCTCTCTCTGTAGAGAAAGGGAGGGGTGTCTTTATTCTTGTTCATTCACTTTCAGAACATAAATTAGGCGGTCTCTTTGCTTGCCTTGCACCGATTGTTACAGTTAACTTTAAGTGCAATTTCCGCAGCTAAATGAACCAGGATAAACAGCATCACTTTATTGTGAAATAACTACATTTGCAGGGGAGCAGAGTGATTTCAGCACCACGGACAGCGGCCTTTTATTATGAAAGGTTACGGGCGTGTAAGATTTGATACTCCACGCTCTGCCACTGACAGAGAGACGCTCTTTATATATTTCCTGCAGCGGCAAAGGCAGAAATAAGTGTGAAAAAACCGCGAAAGGACTGAGCTGAAAAAGTGCCATTTCTGTCAGGCCACTAGTGAATTCAAGCTGAACCGTGTCCCTTCAATATCCTGCAAAACCATATTGCTCAGTCATAGCAGGCAGCTACAGTTCATTACAGGTTGTCTGGGAGAGAATGAATTTTAGCTGAGGTTACCTCCTGTTATCAAGTACTTTTTTAAGGCCCTATTGCTGATTGTTTAGGAGTTGTAACATTGACATGCTCTGTTGAATAGATTTTTTGGTTGGATCTCAATTCCGTATGTTGTCTGAAACAGTGGTTCCCAGCCTTTTTTTATTTTGTCTTATTAACTCAAATACCTCCATGACTTTTACCCACAAATGTTTTTTTAATAGGCTACGTCTCGCTCACTATTCCATCCATTTATCCAAACCATGTAGCCATTTCAACTTTTTATCTTTTACTTTCAGCTTGCTAATTTGCTCTGAAAAGAAGGCTGTGAAATAACTAACTGATAAGCAGTTAGCTATCTATACTGTTTATCTGCCTAATTTATCTGTCTTTTAGCTAACACTTTCGATAAGCCTACTTACAGCTCCAAACATTTATCGATGTAAATACTTTTAACTATTTCAACTCTTAATCTATTATACTGTCCTAACTGCTTATTCATAATAATAATAATAATAATAATAGTAATAATAATAATAATAATAATAATAATAATAATAACTTGGATTTTTATAGCGCCTTTCAAGGTAGCCAAAGCCGCTTTACAAGGAAAGAAACACAAAATAAACAAATGAAAGACAAAGACAAGACAGAATAGGGATGGCAGAGACTGGAGGTGAAGGTAGGAGATGAGGCAGCTGAAGGATCGCAGGATAGTGTAAGGGGTGGAGGACAGACCAGTGTCCGAGGACCATAGGATCCAGGATGGGGTATAGGGCAGGAGGAGGGAACCCCGAACAGGACTCCATTGCAGTAATCGTGGATGAGGGTCTCTGTGACAGAGTCAGAGAGTGAGGCATGTCAAGAGAGAGTTGAGAGATGTTTTTGAGGTGGAAGAAAGCAGATTTGGTGATGGTGTTGACATGTGCCTGGAGTGAGAGAGTTGAGTCCAGGATGACACCCAGGTTGCAGACTCCCGGAGATGGGGAGATGACTGAAAGGGTTCATAGAGCTCATGGTTGGACATGTGTTAATGGAGTTGGGCAGCCACTACTCTTTCCAGGATTTTACTGAGGAAAGGAAGGTTGGAGATCGGTCTGAGTTCGCTATTATGTTAGCTAACGAACTATTTGAACTGTTCATCCATTACTTTTAACCAACCATTTTAAGCCATGTATCCATTACTTTCACCTAGCAATTTAAACTATTTACTCATTACTTACCTGTATAGATCTCTGGTCCCCTGCTAACTAGTTTTTAGGGGTAGCTACTGTTCAGGTGTTAACTGATATTTTTTTTCTAATCAAAATTTAATTTCCATTTTATCAAATTCTTCAGCTTCTCTATTGTAATCTTACCTTACCTCCTGGCAACTGCTGAATACCTCCTGAAGTACAAGTAGCCAAAACCTGGTTGAGTCACAGAAGTAACGCGCATGCGCCTCTGAGCGTGCATGCCCCCTGTGATGATGACTTGATCCTTCACTAATCACACACCGCAGTGGTTAAAACCGCACTGACCCACATTTAGCATTCCTTGATTAACAGCTGCATGCATATGTGTGTGTGTGTGTGTGTGTGTGTGTGTGTGTGTGTGTGTGTGTTCGAGTAGTGCACACATGCACGCGCATGTTCTTGCACGCTGATGCGTAACTACGTGTGAAAAGGTTCCCATGCCTGAGCAGCTACATTAGTTTGTGTCAAACTGTGTGCCTTTGTGATGCTGAGCATGCTGCAGTGTGTGTGTGTGTTTGAGCTTGGATTTTAATGATCTCCTCGTACCCCCTCTGGGCCAACACGAGCCTATTTCGACCAACATCAGGACAATTAACATCACACTCAAATGTCTGTAAGAGCAGAGGGCTCCTTTCACCATCTTTCCTCCTCTCATCCTTCTGCCCTTAACTCTCCATTTTCAACTCACAGGAGAAGCAACAAATGTTAAATTGCAACACACAGGCTATTTGCATGCATGCAAAGTCCCATCCAGATTTTATTTGCACATAAATTGGTCCATGAACTTTGCTAACAAGTTGTGTTTTCCAACCATAAACACCTTATCAAACAGCCTTAGAGTGAGACAGTTGGGCTTATAATGTCATGGTTGCCAGTTTGAATCCCCCAGATCTGCAGGGAAATCAGTGTGTCTACACCCACTCACTACACTATCCAACTGTCTAAGTGCACTTGAACTAGTCACAGTTTCATTAGTGCTGCTCTGTGACCAACCTTAGAAGACTGAAGTTCTCTGGGCTGTTTCCAGGTTTGTGAGTGTGTGTGTGTGTATATTTGTGTATCTGTGTACGTGTGTGTGTGTGTGTGTGTGCGTGTGTGTGTGTGTGTGTGTGTGTGTGCGCGTGTGATTGAGTAAAAACCCTTCATCCCTCTGCAGCTACTCCCACAGGGACCGGCTGTAATTAGGAATCTTCTCTTTCTCAACTTGCCTTGTAAACGAAAACACCTCGATATCAAAGAGGGAACACATTGGATGCAGCCGTGTTGTGGAGGCTTTTCTACCTCCAATGTTGGGATGATGTGCCTTTGTTACCTTTTGGACTCTTCATTGTCCAGGAACTTCAAGTAGAAAAACAAGAATTTGTTTTTCTTGAAGAACAGCATGTTAAAGCTGGGGCAGGCTGAAATCTACACGGAAAAAAACACCAGAATTGGAAAATACAGCCGCCCTCTTGCAGCTCTCCCACAACACAAGCAACACAGCTGCAGGCATGATCCTTTGACTACAGCCAGGCAAAACTATTAGCAGCATGCATAACCTGTCCTCGAGAAGCACATTGACATGTATCCGTCAAGGGACGTGCATACACATCTGCATTTGAAGAACAGCCAAAAGGAATACTCTCTCTCTCTCTGAAAAGACTTGTCACCGGCCAAAGCCTCCCGTCAAAAGCTAGATTTTCTGAAGTCTAAAAACAGAGCCAAGAGGAGGTGCAGACGTCTGTTTGCCCATTTAGACTACTGAACTTTTTCCCATTGACGCCAAAAAATTACTGCCTCCCCCAGCTTTAAAGAAACTTGCATTAAGAAACACAAACTGACAAGAAGAAGTAAAGTGGAAAAACAAGCTCCGTCATTATGAGAAATATAATTGTGACTGAGTCATCCGTCTCTCTGTTACTAAAAGTGACAAGTTTGAGCTATTTTCAAAATGGCACGCAAAGATAAACTTTGACGACTTGATTCACAGTCAAACAGACAGATGGAGCGATACAGGCTAAACCACATTACCAACTGGGCAGTATAATTTTAATTTGCATATTTTACGGAGCAATATGAATGAGTGCAATTTCCATACAAATGTGAGAAAAAAAAAGCCAGGTGAGGAAATCACCTTTATGTTTGTGATGTGGTCTACATGGGTTATAATCAATAACATGCACAGACAGATGCTGGGGAGATAACAGCAAATTAAGGCAAACCTGCACACACACACACACACACATTTTCACTCACATACACACACGCATACACCTTGTAATGAGATGATCTCCCAATGAAAAGCATGCAAGACATGAAAGCTTTACACATGGCCAGCAAAACAACAGCTGTAATGCGACAGGCGGACATTTGTGCCACTAATCGCTCAGGGGATTGTCACATACAGCCAAATGGAGGCTAAGAGAGTCTTATAAGTGCCTGCTACTGTGTTTCCACAACACACACACACACACACACACACACACACACACACACACACTGTTGTCCATCATCCCTTGCCTTGGCCCTCACACCTTGACAGCTGTCAGTGATTTTGACATGTGAGATCACAGAATAAAGGGATTACACTGATCCGTGGAGAAAAAACTGGTTCCCGGCAGATAGTTCAGAGGGTGTACACATCTAGTAAACAACAGTGTTTTATAAAAGCACATTCGCGGATTAAAAGGTTATTGTGGTTCATTTAAATGACAAAAAAATATATATATTTTATTATGTATCATAGTGATATCTAACTGTGACAATAGCTATTTTTGTGGCAATTATATTTTTCATTTTTGTGGTGCTTACAACAATAAAAAATTATGTTTAAATAATTCAATGTCTGTAATGTCATGTCTGTAATGCCAGGAACTATTTCCTGGTTGATTTGTCAGAGGTTTTCAGTGAACATGAAATAAAGTGTGAAATATATTGACAGCATGTTTTATGGATTATGCTATGGATCCAGGCAATGCTGGAAAATGATGTTGCTGTTAAAGGTTTTGTTAGAGCCACTCTACCTAATAATTGTACATTAACAATAAATGACGTGTAATGTGAAAGAGGTGCTCAAAGTGACAAACCATAAACTGTATATAGAGTGAACCCACAGATAATTACAAATCAGTCACCAGACAAGAACATCAGTACAGGTTGATTATAAAAACATTCAATACCAACATTTTTCTTCTTTTTCTTCTTCTTTTTTTAAGTGTGTTTTTAAAATTCTCACTTTCTTCAATGGTTAAAGCTGCAATTTTTTTTGGCCACTGGGGGCAGCGGAAACTACATGAAAACTCAACATTATCATCATGTTTTAAATAATTATGGTTTGTTAGCAAACATATCAACATATCCATCAATTACAGGAAACCGTTATTAGTCATTTAGATCTGAGTTTCTGGCCACCTGACGATTTTAATTCCAATATTGACCTGTTTTTAGTATCTACCAACTCTTGAGAGAAGTATTTGGCTCTTTAGCTGCTAAAATTGCTACGCTATCCATTAACTGTGTCTGTCTGCCATTTGTGGCTGAACAGTGGGCTTTTAGAGATTTTCACTCGTTACAGCTGCCTGCTGAAGCTAATAATACACTGTAAGAGCATTGAGACTTTAGATAGTTAAACAATGAGCTGAACCTCAATATAAAGTTCCATAAAGGTAAAGGGAGCTGCAGAGGTCATGCTTATGTCAAATACTTATCTAAAATACTTGCTATTTGTAAGTTTTCCCTGCCGCTGAACATGGTTTCTTGGTGGTGGTGATTGTCACTTTACAAGAGCTCTGGCCTGTGTTGCATATAGACAAGAGGTTATAATACGCCTTGTGAGCAGCGCTACATCTTCAGGGCAGATTGGAGGTTACAGTGAGTCACTATCGGAAAGTGGCAGGCCAGGGCACATTTGTGTCACTTTCCACCTCTGTAGACAGCTGTCGGTGAGTAAAGGAATGAAGATTGATGGTGAACTTGCAATATTTCTTCTAGACTGGTAATTAGTGTTAATGCTACGACCCCAACTTCCACACGGTCTGAAAAAAGCTAGTTGTCTGCTAACATGTTAGTCATATTAATTTTATTAATTGTATGTCAAATAGTGTATTTAGCCTTTTGCTTGTTTAAATGTTATTTAAATGTATTTTTTTAATGCTGTACCACAGAGACACATATCTCAGAACCTTGACAAATAAAAGTAAAATGATCTGAAGCTAGACATCACTAGGGGTAAGTGAGAAAATATGTTTTGTTTTTGTGATGTGAAAAGTGATCCTTTAATACTGTGTTAAAATCTCTACCCAGCATCATTAGCAAAGAAAAAGAGCACAGACACAGTGTTAATTTAAATGAAAATGATGACAAAAGATATTTGTTGGTGACCTTTTCATCATTTCAAAATTGAGACTAAAACCAAATATAAAGTTACCTTTGAAAATGAGAATTTATGAAATATATTCCTTTGTAAATCAACAGATAAAAACCACACAACAGTGTGAAAGATGGACAAATCCAAAAATTTTATTCAATAACCTGCTTGTATCTGTGGGAGCACACACTAAATCTTCTGATTAGTAAAACGGTTACCTCCGCTGTTCAGAAGATGAATTAGCCGCTTGACCTGTTGCACAACCATTAATAAGAAACACCTTGCAAAGTTATTTGTCAACCCATAATGTTATCTGTTGTAATATGTTCTTAGAAGAAACAGATTTATGGACTAAATTCATCCACAACCCACTGAGAATTAGACAATGAGCAGAGACAATTTACGAAAACATGCAGGCCGCACAAGGACATTTATAAAAAGGTATGTCACTATCAGCTGCTGTGGGTGACTTCTGAATGACTGCAGTGAATAGCACAGGTAGCTGCAAACTTAAGACTAAAATGTCACTTGACTAACACTAACAAAAATCAAATGACTAGAATTTGACTAAAACTAATTCACATTTTTTGTCAAAAGACTAAAACTAAATCAAAGCCAATTCCCAAACTTAACACTGCACACACACCAAATAGAACACCAGGTGCTAACAATCAGGGCAGAGGTGTCTCCCTCTTCCTGGATATCCCCTGATGCCTTTTCATTGGTGATTTCTCAGGAAGTCCATTACTATTGCAGACGGGTATCGTGCTTCTGCACCACAATCAATACTCTTCCATTAAGGTGATGAACGGTCTGTTTCCCCAACCTCCTGCAGTCAAGACAAATTCTCAGGACCCACAGATCCAAATCAGTCAATGTGGGCATGACAGTACTACACCCAGGCAATGTGAAAGGTAAAGAGAGTGACTGACCAGGGAAGTCTGACCGGCACCTCCATCCCGACAAGTCGACATCTGTGTAACGCATGCTGTCCATTTCCTGAACAGCAGTCAGCTCCAACACTGCCATTCAGCCAGGGATGAACTCTCCGGGTAAGTTCTTATCTTTGAGGTAACTTCAACTGCAAGATATGTGGCAAATTAAGTTATCTACTCTTGTATTGTTTTACTCTTATAGTGTTTTCTTAGAATAAGTTGGAAAAAAACAACAAATAAGGTGAGATCTACTTCTATCTAACACACATTACCCTCAAAATAATGTCAAAATAATTATAAGAATTTGGTTCAAAAACTCCCAACACAGTGATTAGTTTTTTTTTTTCTCTCTCTCTTCTTCATATGAAACAATACATCATTTTGGTTCAAAGATTGGTAATTTTCATTCTATTCTGACATCAACAAGGTGAGATGGTAACTGTCTTGGCACCTGTGGAAATTAAAAGCCACTTCAGTGCCACGAGAACACATTTCCCTGCAGTAATCTCAGTAAACATTGGTATTATTTCTCACTATCTGACAAAAACATTGATAATTTATAGAGAAAATGCAAAGTCACCCTTCAGGAAATAAGAATTAGTGGACTAATTTTTACGGAGAAGGACATGTTGTGAAAACCTTGGCAAAGGCAGCACCAGGTTAATTTGATAAAGTCAGTGTTGTTAGCTGGCTCTGGAAACTATTTTCCTTCAATTTAACAGCTGACATGTTCCACTATCTTTTGGAAATCTGAAGAGAATTGCAGAGTGGCGAAGCAATTACTGGGTGACTGACAGGCTTGGAGCCGAACATTTAGCTAAGCCAACAAAGCCAATTCTGCATAATGTTCAAACAAATTTCAAATCTGTCTGAGAAATGGAAAGAACGGTATGGGTATTGGTGATAAATGGTACTGATTGCTATATTTCGTCACTGGATGAATCAAAGAAGCAGCATGAATACATATTTGGGTTGGCAACATGATGGGGTACTGCTAAAAAAAAAAAAGCCAAAAATTGATCCCTTCTCATTTAAGTGCCCCACAGCCAATGTTACATGTCACTCAGTTTAATAGACATGGAGAGTATTGATAAGCTGGTGGAAGTGGTTGTATAATGTCATCTGAGACGTTCTTAAGGAGCTTTGTCAAGGGTGAGAAAATGATATCACCTGAGTAATGTCAGTTTGTTCTTAGAGGTTACCAATCCATAACAGAGAGCCTGATTTACAAACTAGGTGTTTACTATGCAGGCAGGGACAATCATGCTGAAGATGCTTTGGAGTAGCATTATGGAAAGTGGCAGCCAGAGTTTTTGTAGCTTGACTCATATTAGGGACTAAAAGGGAGCTGTAACTAACAATTATCTTAATCACTGATTAATCATTTAATCTGGACTGGAACAAGACAAACTATCTAGCGCTGTGAAAATGTACATAGAGAGAAATCAAAGTCCCCAGAGTTAAACAACCTTGTTGGTCATTTGTCCCTACACTCTGGTATAACCAATCAGAGTGTACAAATGGCAGGCGACTGGACCTTCATTGTCATGGTAACAATAATAAACAAAATATTAAGATTGTGGAGCATTCATGGTTGGGTTAGGTTTAAGAACAAAAACTACTTGGTTGGATTTCAGAAAAGATTGTGGTTTGGGTTAAAATAAGTACCTCTCAAAGGACAGAGGACTTTCATTATCATGGCAACAATAATAAATAAACCCATTAAGGTTGTGGAGAGGTCACAGTTTGGTAAGGTTTAGAACAAAAACTACTTGGTTGGATTTTGGAAAAGATTGTGGTTTGGTTTAAAATAAGTACCTTTTATGGAAAGAAGACCTTCGTTGTCATGGTTACAATAATTAATAAGGTTGTGTAACAGTCATGGATGAAAGAAACAATGTTGACTATCATTTTGAAACAGGAAACAAACCGCGGTCTCAAGTTTTGTTGAGCCACCTACCCAGTCCTCCCCTTAACGCTTTGGCCTTCGGAGGGTTTCCGCTTTGTATCACCAGCTGTGCCTGTCCTTCTCATTGTGTCACAAAGTGTGGGTCCTGTTGCCTTGCAGCCTTGACAACAAGTGACTTTTGTTCACAACTTAAAGTTTTAAGGCCCTTGACTTTAACATGTGTACCATTAGCTGTTGAACTGAAGCTGAAACCCAGTGCTTACACTTAAAAGTGTAATCCTCAGGCTCTCTGTGGGTGTTGTTTGCTACCATATTATTTTCATTACTGACGTGCAATGAATCTTGTAATACTTTGGGCCACAAACGATCCAACTCGGCTGCATTTGAAGGAGCCTAGCCATGCCAGTGTGACGCAATCGGTTTTCAAATGCCTATGAAGAATATGGCCTCTGAATTAGGACACAGCTTATAGTATATTATGTCACCTGACATCCTCCTTTGCTCCCATCGTAATTATTTCTGATGTTTTAGCTGGTATGAAGGTTTCCATGTCTACCATCATTTTAGTTCATTAGCATGCTCATATTTGTTCATTAGCAAATGCAAATTACATTTGAGGCTAATGGGAGTCTCAGTCAGTGGTGAAAAGTCAGGGGATAACCAGGGTCATCAGGATTCATCCTCTGGGCACTGTGGATAGCTGTACAAAATTTCATATTTCAGACAGGACTAAAGCATCAACAGACTGATTAGCAACGCCTCTAGCTTGGCTCAAGATGGCCAGTTCCCAGAGCCTTAGGTGACAACTTTAAATTACTGTTTTTTTTTTCAGAACCAACAGTCCAAAACCCAAAAATGTTAGACTTTTTTATGCCTTGCTATACGATGACTTTTATTGACATTTTTATGCCTTACTATAGTATGATGTTTTTTTTTTTTTAACATTTTGGTACTTTATTTTTCATGATTTTTTGAAATTGTATGCCTTGCTATTCTATAATGTATTATGCCTTACTATAAGGTATGATGTTTTTTGGCGATACCTGACTAAACTACTATACTACTAGTTCTTGAACAGCTGACATGGTGAAGCAGTGGTTAAGACTGATGTCTCACTTTCAGAAACTTGAATCCAGCACCATATATGACTGACTTTGAAGTAATGTATTTATACCCTACAGTACTATGATGATTTTGGCCATTTTTACTCTTTAGTATACCATGACAATTTTTGACATTTTCATGCCTTGCTATTGTATGATATATTATGCGTTACTATACTATCATGTTATTTTGACATTTTTTGCCTCACTATACTATGAGGTTTTTTGAGGTTTGTTTTCCTTACTATGCTATGACGTTTTTATGTCTTAATATACTGTGACGTTTTTGAAATTTTTTGCCATACTATACTATGATGTTTTAATGCCTTATTATGCTATGATGTTTTGATGCCTTACTATACTATGATGTTTTTTGACAGTTTTTTGCCTTACTATACTATGATGTTTTTATGCCTTATTATGCTATGATGTTTTGATGCCTTACCATACTATGACGTTTTTATGTCTTACTATACTATGACGTTTTTATGACTTACTATAGAATGACGTTTTTTGAAAGTTTTTGCCTTACTATACGATGACATTTTTGATATTTTTCTTTTCCTTACTATACTATGATGTTTTTATGCCTTACAATACTATGATGTTTTTTGAAATTTTTTGCCTTACTATACTATGATGTTTTTTTACATTTTTATGCCTTACTATACTATGACATTTTATGACATCTTATTTACCTTACTATACTATGATGTTTTTATGCCTCATTCTACTATGATATTTTAATGCCTTGCTATTATATGACGTTTTTTGACATTTTTATGCCTTGCTATGCGGGGATGTTTTTATGCCATACAGTACTATGACGTTTTTGACATTTTTTGCCTTACTATACTATGATGTTATATACTTTATTATACTATGATGTTTTTTTGCCTCACTATGCTATGATGTTTTTTGACATTTTTTTGCCTTACTATACTATGGCGTTTTTATGTCTTACTATACTATGACGTTTTTATGACTTACTATAGAATGATGTTTTTTGAAAGTTTTTGCCTTACTATACGATTACATTTTTGATATTTTTGTTTCCTTACTATACTATGATGCTTTTATGCCTTACAATACTATGATGTTTTTTGACATTTTTATGCCTAACTATACTATGACGTTTTATGACATCTTATTTACCTTACTATACTATGATGCTTTAATGCCTCATTCTACTATGATGTTTTAATGCCTTGCTATTATATGATGTTTTTTGACATTTTTTTGCCTTGCTATGCAGTGATGTTTTTATGCCATACAGTACAATGACGTTTTTGACATTTTTTGCCTTACTATACTATGACGTTTTTTTTACATTTTTATGCCTTACTATACTATGATGTTTCATACTTTATTATACTATGATGTTTTTTGACATTTTTATGTCTTACTATACCATGACGTTTTTATGACTTACAATACTATGATGTTTTTTGATATTTTTATGCCGGACTATACTATGAAGTTTTTTTTGTCTCACTGTAATATGACGTTTTTATGCCTTACTATACTATGACGTTTTTTGACAATTTTATGCTTTACTTTACTATGACGTTTTTTGACATTTTTGTGCCTTGCTATGCAATGACGTTTTTATGCCATACAATACGATGAGGTTTTTGACATTTTTTTGCCTCACTATACTATGATGTTTTTATGCCTTATTATGCTATGATGTTTTGATTCCTTACTATACTATGAGTGTTTTTGACATTTTTATGCCTTACTATACTATGCAGTTTTTTGACATTTTTTACCTTACTATACGATGAGTTTTTATACCTTATTATGCTATGATGTTTTTATGCCTTGCTATTATATGATGTTTTTTGACATTTTTTTGCCTTGCTATGCAGTGATGTTTTTATGCCATACAGTACAATGACGTTTTTGACATTTTTTGCCTTACTATACTATGACGTTTTTTTACATTTTTATGCCTTACTATACTATGATGTTTCATACTTTATTATACTATGATGTTTTTTGACATTTTTATGTCTTACTATACCATGACGTTTTTATGACTTACAATACTATGATGTTTTTTGATATTTTTATGCCGGACTATACTATGAAGTTTTTTTTGTCTCACTGTAATATGACGTTTTTATGCCTTACTATACTATGACGTTTTTTGACAATTTTATGCTTTACTTTATTATGACGTTTTTTGACATTTTTGTGCCTTGCTATGCAATGACGTTTTTATGCCATACAATACGATGAGGTTTTTGACATTTTTTTGCCTCACTATACTATGATGTTTTTATGCCTTACTATACTATGAGGTTTTTTGACATTTTTATGTCTTACTATACTATGAGGTTTTTTGACATTTTTATGTCTTACTATACCATGACGTTTTTATGACTTACTATAGAATGATGTTTTTTGACATTTTTTGTATTACTATACTATGATGTTTTTATGCCTTATTATGCTATGATGTTTTGATTCCTTACTATACTATGAGTGTTTTTGACATTTTTATGCCTTACTATACTATGCAGTTTTTTGACATTTTTTACCTTACTATACGATGAGTTTTTATACCTTATTATGCTATGATGTTTTTATGCCATACAATACTATCATGCTTTTGACATTTTTTGCCATACTATACTATGACGTTTTTTTGTCTTACTATAATATGACGTTTTTATGACTTACTATAGAATGACGTTTTTTGAAAATTTTTGCCTTACTATTCTATGACGTTTTTACCAATTTTTTTCCTTAACTATATTATGATGTTTTTATGCCTTACAATACTATGATATTTTTTGACATTTTTATGCCTTACTATACTATGATGTTTTTTGACATTTTTATGGCCTGCTATTTTATGACGTTTTTTGACATTTTTTATGCTTTACTATACTATGACGTTTTTTCACATTTTTATGCCTTACTATATTATGGTGTTTTTGTACATTTTTATGCCCAACCATACTATGATGTGTTTTGACACATTTATACCTTACTATACTATGACATCTTTTGAAATTTTTATGCCTCACTTTAATATGACATTTTTCAAAATTTTTATGCCATACTATTTTATGACATTGTTTTGACATTTTTATGCCTTACTATTCTATGACGTTTTTTCACAATTTTATGCCTTACTATAATATGACGTTTTTTCACATTTTTATGCCTTATTATAATATGACGTTTTTTCACATTTTCATGCTTTACTATTCTATCACATTTCCTCACATTTTTATGCCTTATTATAATACAACGTTTTTTCACATTTTTATGGCTTACTATTTTATGAAATTTTTTCACATTTTTATGCCTTCCTATACTATGACGTTTTTTCACATTTTTATGCCTTACTATAATATGACCTTTTTTCACATTTTTATGCCTTAATATAATATGACGTTTTTTTTTACATTTTTATGCCTTACTATACTATGACGTTTCTTCACATTTTTATGCCTAATTATAATTTGACATTTTTTCAAATTTTTATGCCTTACTATAATATGACCTTTTGTCACATTTTTATGCCTTACTATACTATGACGTTTCTTCACATTTTTATGCCTAATTATAATTTGACATTTTTTCAAATTTTTATGCCTTACTATAATATGACCTTTTGTCTCATTTTTATGCCTTACTATACTATGACGTTTTTTCACATTTTTATGCCTTACTATACTAGGACATTTTTTTCACATTTTTTGCCTTACTATATTATGATGTTTTTTGACATTTTTATGCCTTACTATACTATGATGTTTTTCACATTTTTATGCCTTACTATTCTATCACCTTTCTTCACTATTTGATGCGTTATTATAATTCGACATTTTTTCACATTTTTATGCCTTACTATACTATGACGTTTTTTTCACATTTTTATGCCTTACTATACTATGACGTTTTTTCACATTTTTATGCCTTACTATACTATGACGTTTTTTCACATTTTTATGCCTTACTATACTATGACGTTTTTTC